>NW_026863856.1:0-58497 GCF_026571515.1 Ruditapes philippinarum | reverse complement strand
ATTTTAATGGACTCATCCTATGAAGTTGAACACTGTGGGCCAAATAGAACTTAAGTTATGCTCCCGAAACTGTTTTCAGTTCTAAGGTAATAGTGACCTTGACCTTTGACCTTACGACTCCAAAATCAATAGGGGTCTTGTACCCAATATGGACAATCATCCTATGAAGTTTGAATATTGTGGGCCAAATGGAACTTAAGTTATGCTCCGGAAACCAAATTGCTAACGTTTTCAGTTTTAAGGTCATAATGACCTTGACCTTATGACCCCAAAATCAATAGGGGTCTTCTACCCAATATGGACAATCGTCCTATGAAGTTTGAATATTGTGGGCCAAATGGAACTTATGTTATGCTACGGAAACCAAATTGCTAACGGACGGACGGACAGACGGACGGACGGACAGACGGACGGACACCAGGGGGTATAACATAATATGTCCGAAATTCTTTCGGGCATATAAAAAGAATAAAATACCTGTAAAACCTTTTCCACTTTCTTCAATTCTCCTCACTACACTACTCGCGCGGATAGGAATTAATAATTTGTATCATCATGAAGAGTTATCTATTGTGCGAAATATTTAAAGTCTTGTAAACACACAATTATTTGTATCGGTTTAAATAAAACTAACAAATACGAAATATAAATATCATGTCAAATATAAATTTCCTTGAACATAGCCTGTTACTTTTCTTAACAGTTATTTAATGACCATTATTGATTATTTTTATAAATATTTGCCGACAAATAAAATGATAAAAACATCAACTAAAAAGCAACACATATAAGGGGGGTCAGTATACGTTTCCGTAAATCTTAGCAAATTTATTTATTTAGCCAATAAGAAAAGAAATGATTTATTGAATTCATATCCTAGACTTTAAGACTATAACTATATTCATTATATTCACTGTTAGACACTTTATTAGTGAACAATTGCTGTTATTCAATATCTAATTCATGTTTATTAGAGCTTATTCTCCATATTGTATAAACTGAAACATTAATTATTCTCTTTCATTTGAATACCAACCGTGACAAAATGTTTTATATGTATTGATGTATAACGAGATACATGTAAATGTATAAGTTAAATAAAATTTTCTTCTTCTTCTTCTTCTTTATATCGATTTTGGTTGTTTTGGTTTCTTTCTCAATTTTTTGGAGTTGGTGTGTGATTGGGATTATTCGATTTTGTTTCGGTGTATTAGTTTGTCTCTTTGTGTGAGTTGTTTATGTGTGTTATGGTAGTTTTTCTTTGTCTTTACAAGATACAAGATACAAGAAACTTTATTTTAAGTCGGTTTACATATTACAAGAAACATTAGCTAATAAGCTATTTACCGACAATAACAAAAGCATAAAACATATTTACTAACATATAACAGTTCTGAAAATAAAAACATATAAAACTATTAGCAGCTTAAGCATGAAATAAGAGTATCAAGGTTAAGAAGAACTTTACAATAAGATGGTAAATTAAGGCATAGCTTGATGACATGCACAGTACATATTGTATTAAAGGTAATAACAGTTTCTAAAAGTAATAAATGACTGTAGTCTAGAAATTTAAGTATGATACATATAGCAATGTAAAATAAATAAAAAATAATAAAAAATAAAAAATTAATAAAATAGTAATAGTTATAAGTTAACATCTACAATTTATAAATACGTGATTGAAGGTTTCCTAAAAAATATATATAAATAAATAAATAGATAAAATTAAACTTACTTATAAAAGTGCATAAAAATTTATGATAGAACTTATACAGCATAAAAAAGAAACAAGATAAAGCACATACAGTGTAACAAACAAAGTTAACTAAAATTAAGTTGCATGCACAGCCTAATGGAATGGGGAATAAGGAGTTTTAATATGAACAAAGCATACAAACACAACAAAGATTCAACTAGCATAAAATACAAGGGTTTAAGAAAAATTAACACACAACATATAATCAAAGCATCATAGCAAACTAAAAGGGATGCACAAAAGCAAGGCAAACAAACAAAACATGTAGTCTAAGCATTTACATAAATTAAAACTAAGCAGAATAACAAACACATAGCAAATTTACAAGCACATAGCACATTTACAGCTTGGGCCACTCCAGACCTGGATCAGTCTCCCAAACTCTTTGTAATTTTCAACCTTGCGGATGTCATTAGGGAGACTGTTCCATATCTGGGCACCTTCAAACTTAAAAGAATTCTTACCGTATGTTACTGTTTTGACCCTTGGGACATTTACACTTTTTTGATACCTAAAAGAATAATTGGAATTTTTAAATTGAATTAAATCATTTATATATGGTGGTGATTTTCCGTACAGGCATTTAAACACTTCTTTGGCTATTATTTTAATTCTTGACAAATGTAAAGTAGGCATATTAACTTTTTTTAATAATGTGCCATATGAAGAATCAAAATCATTAAATACTATTTTTAGAGCTCTATGCTGGAGTTTTTCAAGTTTTTCTGTGTTTGTTTTGGAGCAAAAATGCCAGACAAGGGGGCAGTAGTTAAAATTAGATCTGATAAAAGATTTGTAAATAAGAAGAAGACATTCTGAATTTAAAAATTTCCTAATTCTTAAGAGCACATTTAATTGATTGGCAGCTTTTTTACACATTCTGGTGACCTGTATATCAAAGTTAAGTAAAAAATCTATGTCTACCCCTAGCAGTTTAACACAATCTTCACATTTTATTGTAACATCATCAATTTGAAATTCTTTTAAGTGTTCATTTGTTATTTTCCCAACAGCTATGGCTTGAAACTTGTCAGGGTTAGCTTGCATTTTATTAATGTCAAACCAGTTAATAAGTATTTTACTTTCATTTTCTAATGTGTTTTTCAATATGTCTATTTTAGAGTTGGAGAAGGCTAGAGTATTGTCATCTGCATAATTGTAGAGGATGGATTTATCTATAAAATAAAAAATATCATTCATGAAAATGTTGAAGATTAAAGGTCCGAGAATAGAGCCTTGTGGCACCCCCTTAATTGTTTCAAGCCAAGTGCTATGATACTCTCCTATTTTAACTGTTTGTTTCCTGTCTTTGTTGGAGTTGTTAATGTCAATTGTGTGTTATGGTTGTTTTTCTTTGTCGAAAATTCTGGCCTTATTTCTGAATAGTTTGGGAATTAGTGGTCGATAAGACAGTTGATTCTTTGCTGATACATTGTGATTGATTTGAAAATTTTGGATTTTGTTAAACCTGTACATGTACCAGT
The DNA here is from genome assembly GCF_026571515.1 of Ruditapes philippinarum. Classification (NCBI taxonomy): domain Eukaryota; kingdom Metazoa; phylum Mollusca; class Bivalvia; order Venerida; family Veneridae; genus Ruditapes; species Ruditapes philippinarum. The sequence continues at coordinate 55,254 of NW_026863856.1, read as the reverse complement.
CGAATTATTATTATTCATCATTTCAAATAGTTATATCAATTTCGTTAGAAATGGGAGACACATTTATAGTTATATTGAATTTTTAGCTGTACAAATACCCAATTTTGTATAATTATATTGATATTTAAAAGTAATGTGATATTTTTGATAATTATATAAATACATAGGTGGAGAATGCGACAATATATTAAAGATAACATTGATTCTTTTAGATTTAGAACGTGACATTTCTAATAATGATATTCGGTTGTTGAATGCGACATTTTTAACAATTATATATACTGATTATTTTAGATGCAGAATACGACATTTTAGACTAGTATAATATTATTGTTCTTTGGTTTTTCGTTTGTTTTCAGATGACGTAAGAAAACATCACTGGATTACTTTTGAAAGACAAAACTAGATAAAATTGTATATTTCTAAATATTACCACTATATAATTCATACTATTGAAAAAAAACGTTAATTGATCATTTAGCAGACGTAAAGCAGGAAATGGCGGGAAGAATCCTAGCAGACGACAGTTGTCGCGCAGATGCAATCATGCACCATATCAGACTGCCCGAAATTACAGGCTGGCCCAGCTCTATACTGGACACGCTTTCAGCATGTTAGGGTTTTGAAAAGGAAATCATTACTTTGTAAATGTCTTGTCTACTTTTTGAAAAATAAACTTTCGTGTCAATGTAATAATTATGTTGACGAACCATTTTTAGCCCAACTGTTTGAAAAACGAGTAAGGGCTATTTTAATCACTTGGTCGTCTGTTCTCGTAAAACACTTCGTTTTGCATGTTTCGTGTGTAACTTCCTACCTCAGAATTCATTATGATTGTGTAACGGGGAACATAATCTAAACACCTTTAACTTTAAACTAGATTTTGATTTATATAAGTTCATGTATGCCACTTAGTCAACTTGATTTAAAGCAGTCATGTTTAAAATAAGAATTTAAGTTTACAATATATTCTTATCAAATGAGCATAATAATGCTGAGTTATGGGTCATTAAGAACATTTCAGTAATTTAAACAAATAACTTACAATTATTTTTAAAATGCTAAAAAAATGTAACATTTGTTTGACCATGTTACCAATAGTGTATCCACAGGTAGCAGACAACAATAAATTTTAAAGTGGAAATATGCGACTTCCGGTGTGTCTGCTACTCGATGTTGTGATCTCAGTTTCTTCATCTGACGTTCAGTATATGAAATGAGGTTCGAGGTAAGTAAAGATATTTTGAAGAAATACAAAATTTAGCTAAACATAGAACAATGCATTTTACAGATAAGGGTTTGTGAGTCGCTGATTACACCTTTAACTCTGCAAAATATTTTAAATGGACTTGCCCATCTTCAAATCTGGACAAAACCATTACTCATTTTAAGGGAAAATTTCAAAATATGTACTGACTTAATATCGAATAGTGCAGATCATGAGCAGATGTCAAGGATATGCCGACTGGTTTTGGTCTGCACTGGTCGCACGGGTACATGTATTATTATGCTGGCACTAGAAGGCTGAGAGTTAATCAACATATTGTACCACACAAAATAATCAGAAAGTACTGATTACAGTTCATTAATAATAACAACTTTAATTTGGTACAACGTTTGTATTTTGAAAGTATGTTAATTTCAGATGGACCATGACTTTTTGTAATTATTGTTGCTTTTCTAGAAAAAAAATGAACTGAACATAATATAAAGAACTATTCTTTCAGAGATCACTCGCTTCCTTAAAGTATTACAATCTAAATACAAAATAATATACATTCAATAACTAAATTCACGAATAGGTAAAAGATATCGGCACTACATTAGTGATTGTGCCGAAGGAAGGGAGATAATTATGAATGTATTACAAATAAGGGAGATAAAAATATCTCTTATTATAATTATAATATAAAATATCATAATTATTTCTAATGCATAATGTGTATTTTGTAATGATCTGGTGACTTTGATTGTGACACTCCGATAACATCTTAATTTTCAATCTATAAATAGATAAAAAAAATTTAACCTATATTTCAGTGTCAGGATTTGAAATTAAAAAAGAACGAAAGATATGAAATGAGCATCGGTAAACTGATCTTGGCATCTTACATCCTTGTCACAGATCTGGAACCTACTGATTATGATGAAGTAAAAGTATATTTTATGAATATATGTTTAGATTTGTTTCTTAGCCTGCTGAAAGCGAAAGTCATTAGTCTTTGCCTCCAGAATAGAGCCCGGCCAGCCTGCACATTTGTGCAGTTTGACCAGACTCTTTACTGTTTGCTAACTTCCAATTTTCGTTTTCATGTGATAATTAGTTATAATAATTTATAATGGACTGTTCCTTAAATAAAATGTTGAAAGGTCCATTTAATAATTTCCGCAGGTTAAAACAGCATGCCTCCAGATTCATGCCCATTCTTCATGTAAATTTTGAAAATGTATCGAAAAAAGAAAAATATAGTGCAGTGAACAAGGAAAGTAATTTACACATTACAAACAGCATTTACAGTCAAAAAGGCCAAAATATACAATAATAGCCATTGCGTTAGTCACGCAGTAGAAATATGGTAATGAGAACTGCGACTTCGATCGTTAAAGACATTTAGCACATAAATAATTACTTGAATCTTAAATCTTTTTACTTCTCTTAAAATCTGAGTACATTTTTCTTAAGTTTGTTTTTCTTGAAATATTTTTGGTTCATCTGGAGGCGTGCAGCTTTAAGGCTTGTTTATAGCTCTTTAATGAGACGTGTATTCATTTGGTTCTGAAACAGTACGGCATTGTGAAAATTGTTTCATGTTTGGGTTTGATAAAAAAAATTCTTTGCTTAACACAGAAGCAGTTACCGTTGTTGTTGTTATTAGTCATGAATTGCTTTGGCTAAGTAAATACATATACACCTACAATGGTATCGAACATTTTTCTTCATTATTCAAATTTGATAAAACTTTTGTAAGTTTTAGTTATAACAAGTACAAATGTTGCTGCAATGCAGCAATTGAGAAGCTCCGCGCAAAAAAATGCGCTCATTACAGATACCTTACCAAATTATTCCTACGCACAGGTCATGATATATTCAGATTAAGTACTATATATATTGTAGATTTTTTCCGAATGTTTTGTAAACCATTTTTAGCTCGACTATACGAAGTATATGGAGAGCTGTCCTACTCGCCCCGGCGTCGGCGTCGGCGTCCGCGTCCGCGTCCAGATTTTAGATTAAAGTTTTGGTGCAGTAAAATATTTTTCACTATAACTTTGTCATTTCTTAAGGTATCAACTTCAAACTTCAAATATATGTTCCTTATCATCAACCACATCTTGTGTGACAAGGTTCATAACTCTAGCACCAATATTTTCAGATTTATCTCCCCTTGAACTTAGAATTTTCCTTAAAAAATACTCTTTTTTACTGTAACATTTTATTTCTTTAGGGATCAACCTCATACTTCAAATATATGTACCTTATCATCATTCCCATCTTATGTGACAAGGTTCATAACTCCAGCACCAATATTTTTAGATTTATCTCCCCTTGAACTTAGAATTTTCCTCAAAAAATACTATTTCTTACTGTTTCTTCTTTATTTCTTAAGGGATCAACCTCATACTTCAAATATATTTACGTTATCATCATCCCCATCTTACATGACAAGGTTTCATAACTCTAGCACAAATATTTTTAGATTTATCTCTCCCTTTGAACTTAGAATTTTCCATACAAAATATTATTTTTATACTGTAACTTATTTATTTCTAAAGGGATCAACTTCATACTTCAAATATATTTACGTTATCATCATCCACATCTTATGTGACAAGGTTCATAACTCTAGCACCAATATTGCAAGAATTATCTCCCCATAAACTTAGATTTATTTACTAGAAAAATGTTATTTTTTATTTTAACTTTTTTATTTTAAAAGGTATCTACCTCAAACTTCAAATACTTATTCCTTATCATCAATTACATTTTATGTGGACAATGTTTCATAACTCTTGAAGCAATATTTACAGATTTATCTCTCTTTGAACTTAGATTTTCTTTAAGAAAATATAATAACTTCTTTATTTTTTTAAGGTATCTACTTCAAACTTCAAATATACATTTCTTATCATTACACAAATGTTGTGTGGCAAGGTCCATAACTCTAGCATGACTATTTCTAGAATTATTCCCCTTGATCTTGGAATTAATGTTAACAAAAGTTATTTTTTTACTATAACTTAATACATAATTATACATAATTGATTTTTCTTTCATAGTTTTGTCCTCCTTACTGTGTCCAGTATTTTATTAGTCGAGCTTCGCTGTCTCCTGTGACAGCTCTTGTTTGCATAATTATACTTATCTTATGCACTGTCCATAATTTAAAAGGGGGAAAAATATTTATTGATGCCTACCTGGTAAGGAAAGTAATTCCATTGAATACAAACAAGACTTACAAGATTTGTAAATGTTATGTGACATAACTGTACTGTGTTCTGTTTCAGTAATAGAAGATAGATGATTAGAAATACCAAAGTCTGTTATAATTGTAACAAATATACAAATAGTAACAAAAGGGACTAATATTATAAATATAGTAATATTACATGCATATTTTTTCATGTCAAATTACTAAAAAAAATGGTTCTTTTCATTACTGAAAGTAGAACACACTCTGGAATGAAAAAATGGAATGAATTTTTCAAGAGACCAAATTCAGGATTTTTTTTGTTATTACAAAACGCGTTACATGGTGATACAGTATTTTATGAATATAATAGAAGACTGTTACCTGAATTTTAGGTACAGTAGGGTGAACGTTTCGGTTGTCAAAATAGCGTTTTTTCGTGTGTCCGTTTTTCGCGTAAACGTGCGTGCGTATATCGTGCAACGTGCGCGTTTAATGAAACGCTTTCTCAAGCGTACATCGTTTACAAGCGTTTAACGTTTATCAGTTTTCCGTGTATCGTTTTTCTTTTATTGTGCGTTTGAAAGCGTGCGTTTGATATCCCCAGAAACATTCAGCGTGCGTCTGCGTTCGTCTAAACGTTTAAGTACCGTGTTTTGTGTCTGTTACTATTCAGAACTTAAAAAATATCTTAAACAGGCCTGTTTTGTAAATTTCGGGTTTTTTTTAAAGATGGTCAGTGTCTCTTTCGAAGAATAAAAATATTATAAAGAGAAATATTATCAATCGTGATATTTTTTCATTTTTTAAAAGTTTTGTTGACATCATGGTGAAACCGGATTTCGACGTGCTTTACGACGAAGTTTAGTTTAAATCCTTTTTTTACATACGCTTAGGATTTAACCACTATTTAATTGCAACTTGTTTGATATTCAATTCAGCAAACATGTCTCTATATGCGTAACAATATATCCGATATCATTGCAGTTCATCAGATATTATATGATGGTAATCAGACTAGTCCGCCCCATCCCCCTTTACCAGTTTCATCTTCTGACATTTTACACAGACTGTCCAAATCCTATTTAGCGTGATATTAAATTGTTAGACAATATTCCTTACCATTTTTCATATTTTTCTTTTTATCTTATTAACAGATTTTTATTTATATGTAACAGCCTGTCAGGGACTCGAAGCCCTAAAACTCGGAAATACATGTAGATTTGCCATTCCGCGGCTCTTCCCCGCTGAGGTATTCGGCTGCTTTACACTTCATTCCCTAAACACCTTAACAGTTCTAAACCGTAAAATACCTCCCCTGCTATATATTGCAAATATTTTCTTGAATTTCCCAGGGTTACAGAGCAATGGGGAATTAAACTCTGGGCCATATGGTAAGTCAAAGGCACCCGAAACTCGTGACCCTCATATTACGTTACCGCGTCTCTACCCGACTGAGCTGTCCGGCCGCTTACACCTTTTATGTGCATTAAAAGTGAACACCTCTTACCCCATGACAGATACGGTAAGATAGCTTTAAAAACAGGTAAATTAATTCTCAATTCTCAATTAACACGCATTGAAAAAAAAAACCAATATAACATGCACACATTCTTTCTATGAATTTCAACCAGTCCAATTCAAACAAAAGAATACAAATGATATAGCAAATATTCCTATTATGTACAATAAAAACAGTTACAATTATTATTTTAGCACTCTTAAAATTGTCAATCCTTCTTTCCCCATCCAGTTTGGTGTTTACATGTTAAAAGTTAAATGAGCCGCGTCACGACAAAACCAGCATAGTGGGTTGGCGACCAGAAATGGATCCTGATCAGACTGCGCGGACCAGACCAGCCTGCCCATCCACGCAGTCTGATCAGGATCCATGCTGTTCGCTTACAAACTTTATAACAAGTAGAGAAACTGATAGCGAACAGTATGGATCCTGATCAGACTGCGCAGATGCTGGTCTGGATCCATGCTGGTTGCAAACCCATTATGTTGGTTTTGTCGTGACATGGCTCAAATATATCTTAATCTTATATGAGGTCCATAATATAACCCACTTTGATAAACATATATAGCTCTCTTGAGTTTTATTCTGTATATTATCTAAAATCACTTTTAAGGTTTATCGATCCGTAATCATTACTTAACATAATACCCTTTGAGATACCCGAGATGAGCCCGTGTCGCCCTTTGCTAACTTAAAAGTATATAACCTGTCCATATATAACCATATAATTCTTTGGAGATTTTTCTCAGCTTTATAAGGAAGCTAGGTATGCTGTAGTCCCAAGTCACTTGTTTAACTTCCCTCAAGTAAGTTATAAACCATAACTGATTAAAATTCTAACTATAATAATCACTTACTTAAATATCACCTATGTATTTATATAAATTTATAAAAAACAGGTTAATTGGTACCCATTTTGTATACTTTATTCTCTTGCGACCTGTACAATTTCAATTGATTTGTAATTTTAATTTTCCTACAATATCAATTTTATGCTTCATAGGTAGGTCAATTCATTTAAAAAGGGAGCTTAGTATAAAATACAAGATCCCTATGAAAAGTAATGTAATTGAATAACTCAATCCAAATAAACTTTATTAATTAGCAGTTTTTTTAATTAGATGACTTAAAAAAGAAGATTTCAATAATTTTCCATGAAAAATATAAAATGTTATAGTAAATTCCATGTGGACGCCCAACTATTAAAGAAAGCAGTGCCACATAAAATGTTGATACACCGGGTAATTTTACCTTAAACTTAACCTCTTAGGAAATGTGCAAGCGGACTGATAGCTTAGTCGGTAGTCAGCTTCAACACCGTATTCAAGGGGTCCCTGGCTAAAGTCCCAGTCAGGCTGCATATTTTTCTCACCCTTTGACATTTTACTCCCAAACAGTTAGTAATAAAATTAAAACAATGTGAAATTTGGCCTTTGAAGTTTCATACCATCACACTTATTCCAAAGGGAATATAAAAAGTTTCTCAAAGTCCTATTTCACATTGTTCACTGTACCCATTCAAGGATGAATTTCAATAAAGCAGGGGAATATGTAATGGTTCCGAACTGTTCACTATATAGGGAGATGATGCGTAAGCAGCCTAATACAATATAGTTCAGTGGATTGAGTGGCAGAATGGTATTCCGAGGGTCCCGGGTTAAAGTCCTGGTGAGGCAGCACCTTTCTTTTCTAACTTGTGACAGTAACAAAAAAGGAAGGTATTAGGCATTTAATGTTCCTTAATAATAATATAGCATATTATAACATATTAAGTGCATATAAATGTTATTAAATTTCAATTTCAATGCTATGAATCATATTTTCTGATGCGCCACTCTTTTGATAAATCCATATACTTAACAGTTTACACATGATTCACAACACTCTTCAGAAATGTAGCCCATTCAAGGTAAATTTCTTATTGTTATCATTTTAATTTTGTTTAAAATAGTCTTTATAACATAGAATTGGCAGTGTACTCTCGCAAATGGCTTATCATATAACAATGTGAGCTTTGTCGTTATATGAATTTTGGCCTACTTTCACTTAGCACAGACTTTGTGTAAACAAATTTTGCTGACAAAGCGGAATCACATTAATGAGGGTCCATCCGCTGGTAAGGATATGCAACTTTCGCTGTCTAGTACGGACACCCGATTATGTCACTAGTCATACCATTATTACAAAGTGGTATGCTGTACGTATAGTCTGATTTTATTGACCTGTCAATTATGAATACATTATATGACTCATTTGAATATTCGATCCCACTTCGGTTTGGTCCGTGTAGTTTACGAGAATAAATGTGGAGTATATTAGTCATGGATTGAAAGTCACGCCAGCTTAATGCGAAGGTTTTCGTTAATTCACAATAGCACAGTCGGTTAAGAGAACGCCTGATAATTGAGAGGTCTGTGGTTCGAACCGTACTGTTGCCATTGTTTTAGTACTCTTTCTTTATTTTTGCAGTATATTTTAATGGAACAGATTTGTAGTGTGTTTTACGGAATTGAAAAGACAGTTATTTATTTTAATCCATTTTAATTTTAAACATGAATTCTTAAAACACTGGAAGGGTTAATGCGTATAGGACTGTATAGTATTTAGCGAATAACATTGCTCCATCCCGCTAACGGGACTCCACACATGTGCATGTGTGCGATTGAAGACGCAGCAGCGCACGTGCTATGTGGTTTGATTGATTTATGCACCTTTTTGCTACGTCTTCTCTCTGTGGGCCCATTAATGAGTTTATATGTAGGATGAAATGTTATAATACACACCATAACGTAAATATTAAGTTATTATAGTGCCGAGTTATGGCGAAAAAAAAACGATCGAATATTACTATTTTCTTCATTTACAATGTATTTGGTTTTATATGAAAATTAAGTTTATGTAGCATCGAATTCATTGTACCAATTTATCTGCTAAAATCAAGTCATAGCCATTTTTTAAATCAATACTTTAAATAACCAGACATTAGACCACAGCTGTTTTCAGAGAAGTTTAAAAGTGTTTGATATACAGTATCCCACACATCACAGTAAAGTGTTTGATATAACTATCATGTTTGTATTTAAAAAAAAACCCGTTATTTGCACGCTTTATGCGGGAAAAATTCTATGTAATACATATACCTGTAGTGAAATAAATAGTATAATTCCATACTTCTTAAAAACTGACAGATAGCACTAGTCTTTGGACCAATTTATTTCACAATTTATGTCATTTCATAATTTTACAAGTATAGTTATACTGTATTTGTAAATAAGAAAACAAAAAGCAATAATGAAATGAAATGCGTTTATCAAGCTAAATTGTGATAGAAATTTTACGACCGCTTTTGTTAACGACGCTGGTGCTAATATTTTCAGGCAATGAGTTTAATAATCGCATCCTGAGATGCCCGGCTCACTCTTAATAGCAGACAGTGTGGATGTACATTCATGTAAGGTTTGGGAGGAGGGGATTGCACTTGTGGGGGAGGAGGTTGAGTTTCCGAACGGTGACTGTACTGCGTTTGCAACGCAAAGGAAATGTTACGCTTTAAGGCTTCTAAAAATGTCTACGCTTGAACAAAAAAGTACATTATACATGTATGGTGTTATTATTAGTATCAATTAAATGGTGTTAAGCTGGTGGAAAAGTGTTGGTTTTTTTGACAAAATGAAATTAAACCTATATCATCATATTGAAGGGATGATAACATTTGTAATCTTTTTTCAGTTCATAAATGAGGTAAAAAAAATGTTAGTACAGGGTGTATATAAAAACACATCTATACTGTCCTAAGATGATAATTTGGTCTTGACGGTACATGGGAAAGTCGAAAAACGGGGTTATCTGGATTATTATCCGATATCGTAAAAGTAAACACTCACATATACTATATAGCATTATTCTTACAGAATCGTTTGTGTATTACCGTTATGGCTCTGTCGGTAGGTCGGAGTAATTGTAACTATTAGTGCTTTGTACTCATAGGTTCGAACCCCACTTAGTGTCATTTTATAACCACTGTTTTTTCTTCTAACTCTTTTTCGTTTTCCTTTTTGTTTTCTTCTTATAATATATATTTTATAGTTTATATTTATTTTTTATTTTTATTCTATTTTCTTTTTGTAATTTTTGATCGCAGTGTAATAAAATATTCGATATCATATTCATGTATGTATATGAAAAAACGGTCAAACTTATTTTCTGAACAATTGGCTGTTCTGATGTAAAACAAATGTGTCTTACCAGTAGTCGAACTTCTGCCTGTACGGGTAAAACACATTACAGACACGGTTGCTCTACCTACTGCGCTAACAAGTCATATGACAAGTAAAATGGTTTCCTGCGGGGAACATTTTTGATGATATAAAGATATTTCATTTAACTATCTTCAACATTGTTTGGGTGGGTGGATAAATAAACGTTTGTATCAGGAATATAGTTGACAATAATCGATCAATATAGAAGAAGGTCTTTGGAAACTGGTGACCGTTAATGACCGGAGAAGGTCGAACATAAAACAATTATATCTTTTTAAGAAAATGATTAAATAGGCCTACCATTTTATAAATAATTCCGAGCAAAAAAAAAGCAAACACACAAGTTTTCGCAGAAAACATCTCTATTTATTATGGCAGATGCCACTACGAATATTTTAATTTTGTAGATTTTCAGTATAAACTATTTATTGTTTGTAACATTTTGAGATACATATTAAAGAAACATTGATAATTTTCAAACACATCATTCAAGTTTTTCCACCTTAAACGGTATTATAATTATAGAAAATTAAAAATATCACGTAATAGTTTTTTGTTCTTAATTAGGTGTAATTCTGACTAGAGGATTATCCGTAACGTACCGGCAAACGGTATTTAGCCAGGTTTTCGAAAAGGTCAATTAACCAATCATGTACGGTTTACAGATCACATACTCCTCCATGTACCGAAAACAGGTCACGTGCTCCTCCATGCCTCAAAAGTTAAACGCGTACCAATACCCTGCGGTCTCCAGACCGCAGGGAATAACATGTAGTTTTATTTTCATTTTTATAGGATGTGGCATTGATCTGCCTAACCTATTTTTCGCATTGTTATTGGTCTTTGTTATGTAAACAAAGGCTCAAGTTATCATCCTAGGACAGTACGTCAAGTAAAATATTTTTAACTTCAGCCGGACAACCAACTCCTTAGGGTTGTTTACGCATTAGAGAAACGTTTAATGAAAGTTACCTGCCCGTTTCTCCGCCGAGCCCAATCTTAATAAACAGCCACCGCCCATGAGTTCTGTCTAAGAGGTTTTTTCGGCAAACGGTTCTAATTCAAGCGCTGTGTAAGGTGTTACGTCATTAAATCATTTAGATGAGGCTAACAACAAGATCCTGAGTTGATGTACGCTCAAGTTGCGTTGCAAAATTGTAATGTTTTCACATTCAGAAATGTCAAATTCTTCACAATTTTCTTCTAACTGCTCCATTGTAATTAAATAGAAATTAATAAAGGAATGTGAAACCAGTCATTCATAAGATCATTGTGTTTTTAGTAACTTATGGAAGAACATGAGTTATGCCATTTTCTCGTGCAATGTTGGCCTACAATAAGGCCAAATATATTAAATAAGAAATAGGATATCCCTATGCAATTGTCGAAGAAAAAATCGTTTACGCATGTAAATCTTCACATTAAACAAAGAAAACTACCTGTGGTCTAAGTCAGATAGATCACTCGTACCAGTTGGATGTGAGATTTATCAACTCGCTTCGCTTTACCACTTTGATAATTTCACTGTTTTGAATTTAAGCCCCTTACGTTGTTTCAGTGAAATACCAGCGTGCACAGTACTGGGTACCAACTTAATGACGTGACGTCGTAAATGACGTCACGTTGTATTATTATTTGGCGCGCTTTTCATTCAGTATTAGGTTTAATGTCTTTTTAAAACGTTTCTTTGCATATAATAAACAGAACATTTGTTTAGTTTAGTGTAAGATCGAAATATATTTCACCTTGTGAACACCAAAAGTTCATATTTCACTCGTGGCTTCGCCACTCGTGAAATAATACCTTTTGGTGCTCACTAAACAAATATCCTCTATTTGTCATTATTGTAAACTAAATATAAATAATCTAACTAACAATACACCTTTGCTTCGTATTTGAATCCCTTTGTTATAAAACGCGTCTAATAAGATTTATTACATTTACACACTACTTGATTACGTATCTACGTATATATACTATAAAAAACGAAACCAACAATAGATTGCGTAATGCCATTCAACTATAATCCAAAATAATCTCGCGCATGCGCAGTGAGTGGGGCCAAAGTGCACATATGCTTTAAAGAATTGGTAACATATTATGTGAAATCAACTTATATATTGATACTTTGGTTTCATACATTGACGACTTGATTTTGTATATTGAAAAATGAATTGATGCATTGATAATTCGGATTCATATAAGGTTATCTGGTTCCATATATGGCCACTCTCACGGTGATAGGGCGATTACCACAACTTTTCCGCGCAACGTCAAAATATCTTACTTCTGTCCGAGACACCGTATATTTCTGTGGTACAAAATGGACAGCAAGCCTGTAACCGAGACGAAAACAGCATATAATTTGCTCAAAACAAGGTTAAATCATCATTTTTTCTTTTTCATCGAATGTGCCATTTAATTTGAAACTTATTTATCTTTACTACATGAAAAATGCTTTCATTAATTAAGTCAGGATAGTGAAAACATTTAGGCATACTGAAAAAAATCTTGCTTTGATTACAAAATTAACGTATTTCTAGTCCGTTCAGTTCATATAACTGGTCAAAATACATTATAAATATGTACATTATTGCAAGTTACAATACATAAATAACCCGTTTCTTGTATATTTGGTATGATTTTTATGTTTCCACGTGTGTATTTTAAGGCCCGCACAACTTTGTCAATCATAAGATTAGGGCACCGCATTATTCCTCCTTAAAATCACCGCATTTTTCTGTCTTTTTAGCACTGTTGATTTTTTGATATTAATGTTTGCTTTCAGAAAAAAAAGGCGTTCAAACATATGTCTGAAAAAGCAAAGCAACGTGCGAAATTGGCAAAGCTGCAGATACTGCAGCAACTGGAGAGCGCCCAACTAAGTCTTCTGCAGCAGTACGCCAATGGATCAGCGCCTCCCTGTATTTCAGGACGATATGCGTAATGCACCACATAAGAAAAAGAATATGAAGTCAAACTTTCGCAAAAGATTGTTTAAAAAAAGCACATTGGAGACGATGACTGAAGAGATTATGGAAATATTGCCCGGGTTCCTGCAAAAACTACACCATGAAAATTTGTGTTATGACTTTTGCAACTTTATCAAATTAGTATGCAATAAGAAATTCCCATTAACAAATAGTTCATTCCTTTTGTTTCTCGATGTTGTTTGATGGTATAGTCTGCCAAGAACTTCAATCTTTCCATGTGGGGTTTATCAGTTTTGAATAAGTTCGAAAAGGAAAAGACATCCATCTATATATAGATACCATTGCACTTATCTAACTGGTAGTATTAACACAGATCAGACCTTCAGAAATTTTCCATAACATAACGTATGATCACGGATTTATATAAATCCGTGGTATGATATAACAGCAACATAACATAACAGCAAGTAAACAATCTTTCATCAAACTTTCATCAAATAAAAGTTATTATAAAACATATTTGTAAGATTATTGTATAATTCAAAAGAAGACGGTTCCAGTATTTATCGGTCTAACGGAAAAAGAATGCGGTGTTTGAATTCAGTGTTGTACGGTGCTCCAATATTCGGGTCAGTAGGCCTTTTTCAACAAATATTCCCTGATATTTACGATAGAAACACACAATTTTGTATGGAACTTGAACTTAGGGTTAACCATAATAAATATACGAGCTCGTTAGGTCATAGAACAAAGACATCGTCGTTATAACACATGTTTTTGTGACAAGTACGAGTCATGTTGAGGTACACACGATCTTTTGTAAACACTATTTCTTCGAAGTATGTGTTTTTGTGTGAATTGTATTGTGCTAGATTAACAATAAATTGTCTCAAAAATTCGATGGAATACTTAAACAATTGGAATAATCTTGCAATGTCCAGCAGTAAGATATTTTGTAAGCTATTACCTGGAATTTGTTTATCCCGCCATTAATATTTTGTCCAGAAATATACGGTGTCTCGGTCAGAAGGACGATATTTTGACGTTGCGCGGAAAAGTTGTGGTAATCGCCCTATCACCGTGACTCTGATACCATAATATTATATTGAAGATCTGGTATCTTATATTGAGAAAATCAACAATTATATAGCTACATTGGTTTCATACACTGATGACATGGTTTCATTTATTGTACTTTGGATTAATATAATGGTTTACGGTTTAATAAGAAAGTATTTGTTATTCATATATTGTCGAAGGGAACTTATATAATTATTATCCAAATGGTTAAATTAATTAAAAATAACAATATAAGACAGTCATGGTTTTCCATATACTGCAACGTTTCAAAAGTAAATAATTTATAGTCTATGAGCGTTTCGTAGCAATCATCATATGATACAAATGTTTTAATGGCTCCAGGGCGCATGTCACCTACATTAGCCGGCCATAAATTGGTATTTATAAGAAGTTGTGACATATGTTTCCAGATTTTTATACTGTGTGACAGCTGTGAAAAGTTGCCCCGTACTTCACTTCAGTGTTGTTATATTTTTCTGGTCCTTCGGAATCATTGATGCAAGCACTATTCAGTGTTGAGAATTGAGAACCGCTCAAGCCGGTGCAAGGGGGCGTGAGGGATATTGCACGCATTCATTATTCCTCATGTACAGACTCAATCAAACCGAGTCTGCAATTCTCTTGTAATTTTGTTGTGATTAATGCTTCTGAGGGATGACTTTGTTTCCAGCTTTTTATCTTGAGCCAAGCTTGAAGTAATTGGCATTTAGAGGTTAATACTTGGTTGCTGCTCGCCATTATGCGATAATGGCCCGAAGATGTCCATAATTGTCCTTTGGGCCTACGGCCCTCAGGCCATTATGCACATCTTCGGGCCATTATCGCATAATGGCGAGCACGGCCCGAAGGACATTATGCACATCTTCGGGCCATTATCGCATAATGGCGAGCAGCAACCAAGTATTAACGTCTTTAATACCTATGTTATTATATATATATGTATGTATATATATATATATATATATATATATATATATATAATTTTTTTTTTATTTTTTTTATTAAACTTGAAATCGGAATTTCGTTCACTTATTATATATGTATTGTCCTTGAAATCGGAATTTCGTTCACTAAATATATATGTATTGTCCGCTATATTTTACAAGGCTAGAAACTTTTATATTTGCGGTCATATCTTTCTTGTAAGCAAATAACTTGCCCATGAAGGCAAAAATAGGTGACAATATAAAATACTTGTCTAGCATTTAATTTCTTGTAAAATATGATAAGTATAGTTCATTAAATAGTAAAAAATAAAACGAACTCAAATAAAATTTAAACTTTATTTCATTTACACCTTTTATTTCATTTACGCATTTATTTGTATATCTGCCAACAAAATCTCGGGAAAAAGAAATATTGCAAATGTAAATAATGTTTCTTTTTTTTATCCCTCGCCGAAAAGGCGGCGGGGGATATAGTAATAGTCTCCGTCCGTCCGACCTTCCGTCCGACATTTTTGTCCGGAGCATAATTATCTCTAAATGTATTTGAGTTATCAACTTGAAACTTCATAGGTGGATAGACCTCATTGAGGAGGAGTGCAGTGCACAAGAATGATAACTCTACCCTGCATAATTTTTGAGTTATTGCCCTTTGTTATTTTTCAAAATTGATTTTTGTCCAGAGCATAATTCAAAAAGCCTATGAGATATCAACATGAAACTTCATAGGTGCACATCTCACTCAGGAGGTGTGCAGTGCCTAAGAATGATAACTCTACCTTTCATAATTTTTGAGTTATTGCCCTTTGCTATTTTTCATACTTAATTTTTCACCTGAGTGGAGCATAACTCAAAAAGTGTTTGAGATATCAACATGAAATGTCATAGGTGGATAGATCTTATTGAGGAGGAATGCTGTACGCAAGAATGATAACTCTTCCCTATACAATTTTTGAGTTATTGCCCATTGTTCTTTTTCATGCTATTTTGTCCTGAGCTTATCTCAAAAAGTATTTGAGGAATCAACTTGAAACTTCATAGCTGGATGGATCTCATTGAGGAGGAGTGCAGTGCACAAGAATGATAACTCTACCCTGCATAATTTTTTAGTTATTGCCCTTTGTTATTTTTCAAAATTAATTTTTGTCCAGAGCATAACTCAAAAAGCCTTTCAGATATCAACATAGATATCAACATTCACCCGAGTGGAGCATAACTCAAAAGTGTTTGAGATGTCAACATGAAATGTCATAGGTGGATAGATATTATTGAGAAGGAATGCTATGCACAAGAATGATAACTCTTCCCTATACAATTTTTATGCCCCCACAGAGTCGGAGCATATAGCGTTGCACTTGTCCGTCCGAGTGTCCGTCCGTCCGCACTCACAGGACAGTAATTTATGTGGCTAGAGGGACAATAGGTAACTGTTTCTTTCTCTTTTGATGTCATGCATTCCGCTAATGCTTTTTTATGTGGCTATTTTCTTTTGCGTTGCTAAAAAGAACAATAGAGAGAACAATAGACATTATTACTCTCCTGTTAGAACTTCCGTACGTCTGTCCGTACGTCCCGAAATCTTGTGAACGCAACTCCTCTTAAACCGGATGGCAGATTTTGCTTAAACTTCCAGGGATGAACAACCTTAATGTGTAGATGGTAGTAAAGGAAGGAATTTTTGCTGCGACCAAATTTAACAGAATTATGGCCCTTTGTTGATTTTTAGTTTTCAACTTGTGGCACATGTAGTCCAACAAATATTTGACCTAGAGTCATAAGATTAACAGAACAGTGGCGTGTGGGGGCATCCGTGTCCTATGGACACATTTCTAGTTGAGTTATTCCTCTTTGTTCTTTTTCATAATATTTTGTCCGGAGCTTATCTCAAAAAGTATTTGAGGTAACAACTTAAAACTTCATAGCTGGATGGATCTCATTGAGGAGGAGTGCAGTGCACAAGAACGATAACTCTACCCTGCATAATTGTTTAGTTATTGCCCATTGTTATTTTTCAAAATTAATTTTTGTCCAGAGCATAACTCAAAAGGCCTTTGAGATATCATTATGAAACTTCATAGGTGCATAGATCTAACTCAGGAGGTGTGCAGTGCACAAAAATGATAACTCTACCTTTTATAATTTTTGAGTTATTGCCCTTTGTTATTTTTCATACTTAATTTTTCAATTCAACTTTTGTTAAAAGTATTTGAGGTATCAACTTGAAACTTCATAGGTGGATAGATTTTACTGAGGAGGGATGCAGCACACAAGAATGATAACCTACCCTGCATTATTTTTCAGTTATTGCCCTTTGTTATTTTCAGCCATCAGTATTCACATAGGTTTCAAATCTGTAATCACTATAGCCATCAGTTTTCATTACCAAAAGACCTCTTAAAATGGAGTTTTTCTGCTCTACTACATAAACATTCTTCCAATGAGCAAACACATTCGGCGGGGGATAGCCATGTTGACATGGCTCTTGTTTGTCAATGGATGCGCCGACAAATCACTCAACCTTAAACACTATATCTGTGGATACAAAAAAAACTGATCTCATATCAGTAAATTGTTCATTTGAAAGATTAGTTCTTAAAAATGATATTGACAGGCTGATTGAAAGTACAACCACTGAACATGGACTGTGGTTGATTCCTAAAGTGAGACATGGTAAAAGTGCTGCCTGGACTCTGAGAAACGCCTACATTCAACCTTGGTGTTGCTTGAACTTCTTCATATACTTCAATACTTTGAAGTGTTTTTTCAACTTCCTGGGAGCAGTTAACTAGTTCACTGTCGGATATTTCATCAGTTCTGAAGTTTGTTTTACTTGTCCTAGGTGTGTCTTTCTTTTGCGGTGCATGTATTATCTCCGACAGTTCCTGTTGGCGTTCAATGCTTAAGGAATGGTAATGGTTAAGTGACTGCAAATATTTATGACCAGAAATTTGAGCAACCTCTGTTGGAGGGACACCTTTATCTAAAAGATTGGAAATGAATGTCTTTCTTCCAGAATGGTTTGTGTGTTATCCACTGAAATCGGCACTTTCACTTAGAGCCTTGGCAATTGTACCGAGGGAATCTTTACCCATAGGACAAGTGTTAAACCCAATTGCCCCTTGTTTGCCAGTATCTATTAACTTGCAGGTAGAACCTACTCTCTGTGTCAACTGTTGGTCTGTTTTTTTCTCATAAAGCAGGTACATTTTCACGGGACAATGAGGATCATCTGTAAAAAACAACAATATTATTTCAGTTTTAATTTCATTATTTTACATTTTTCAACACAGTTAGTTTCTAAATTAATAATTTTATCAAATATATGTCACGTTTGTTATTATTGGTATAAGAAAACTTACTCTTATCTAAAATTAAAACCTTTTTGAAAAATATATCTATAATAAGTTTTGCCTTTATATAAAAAAAACTAGATATGGCTTACCTCTTTCTTCCATAGTTTAGGTTTAAACATTCTTTGGCTCATCATTTAGACCTTTCCTGGTCTCGGTTGCCCTCTCTGTAAATTCAAGATATTGCCGCACATCTGTGCCATTCGTCTTTCGCAACTCAAGGTCACCCCATAACATGGTAACATGTTCCTGTCTTCCTCGCAAGCCTAGATGCATTGTGTTATTCAACCAGATAGTTGAAATAAGAGCTTTTGGGTAACCTGAAATCAGTAATAAAATTAAAGTAACTTCAAATATTCATTCTACATGTCACTATGATCTTTTTAAATTCATTAGTCAGGTATGTAAATCATAAGAGAATATGGCAGTTATACAATTCTTTTTATAGGATTTAACTATTCTTTACCGAGTCCTTAGTAAATTACGGCGTTTAGACCTACTCACTTGTCAAAGTTGTCGCCCTTTACGGTTACTAAGAAACATGTAAACAAATATCTGTCAAACATACATGTAAATTTTTTACCCAGGAATTAACAATGCTTAAAGTAAATAAAAACATTGTTGAGTTAAAATAAAAATGTGACGGTTTTATGTTACTCATGTACAACTGTATTTCATGTTGAATATTATATACTGTAGACTAGATGCAAATAAATAAATAAAAAATATGAATAGCCGAGGAACTTCCGCCTAACAGTTGCTTCTCGTAAAGAGTCTCAATTTCTGCATTCGTGAAAGGATCTGATCTGTATCTTTTGTTCCCCAGTCCTTTTTGTTTGAGGTCTTTTGCCCTCGCCTTTAGTGTATTTCTCGTATGTTTGAAGTGAGATGATGTTGTGAGATCCTCTGAATAATCAACGTCAACGAGATATCTTCGGATAGATGAAATTATTCCCCTGAATCGTAGAGGGTTCAAGTTCTTCGTCATTTTTTGGTATTTCTTACAGTTAGAATAAATCTTAGATAAATAGCAAATCGAGTTCTTTTGGATCTATATTTTCAATATCCCTGTCTTCACCGTCTATTTTCAGCCACTCTCGAAACTTTTTATGTCACTTCTTGTCTTTGACACTGTAGACGAATTCTTTTTAGAATTCACAAAATTGATAGTGTCTTCAAAAGTTACATTTCTCTTATTACGATCAATAATATGGTCTAAATCCATAATTCGGTTAGCGACCGACTCTAGTGTTTTTTGAGTGAGACTAAAAACAGGATTGGAGCACCACACTAAATACCGTATTCCGGTATATACCGGGCAAGGCGCTTGAATCGTAAAATGCCAAAATCTTGCTTTTTTACGCAACGGAATGAACTTTAATAGGTCTAATTCATCTTTTCACACTGATTTATGTATGATAATGCATGAAAAATGTAAAAATCAGCGAAAAAAACGATATTTGTCTATTTTTTGATCATGATTTCTGCAAGCGTCTAGAGGTACTGCTGCAATCCTGTATTGAGCTAAATCCGTGTTTTTTCACCCGACGCCATTGTCAAAGGCTTTGAACACTGTTTACGTCATTCTGCACGTGCGCCCATTATGGAAAAATAATGCCGAGTAGCAACAATGGTAGGATACTACGTCATCGCGCACCTGCTGAATGCTCCCACTTGGACCATTTTTTCGTCGACTCGAAGGTAAAATACAATTTTATTATAAGAAAACGTAAGAGTATCAAAAAATCATGTAGCGCACCAAAGAATGGCTATAGTACTTGAGATAATTGTAAAAAAAGTTTATAGATTCATTGCCTGGTTTAGGCCTGAAAACGGGATAAGTGTTTTTCTCTGAATGCTCCCACTCGGACTTTTCCCGAAACATATAAGAAATAAGGTTGAAAACCTTCTTGAAAATTATTTTTAACGTACCGGAATATAAACCGAGTCATGTTTACACATTTTTCTAGATTAGTTTCAAATATTTCTATTCAAAAGTCAGTTTTTTAAAGTTTTTTTTATAAAAATGGAAAATGCTCCCACTCGGACTCGATTTCAGAGATGCTCCCACTCGGACCCAAATATATACATTTTGAAAGCACATTGCTGTGTTAAGCTTTTATGGATTTTTCTCACAATTTTTACACCATTTTGTCAATAACTACTGTGTTTGGCAACATTAACGTTTCCTTCTTTTTACAGAGATCACTTCTTTGATTCTGAAGAATGGCGTCGTTTGGCAGGAACAAGGTGTCATGGCAAAGTCTCAACTGACAGGATCACTATACAAAAAGGTGCACTTGGCTTGTGTTGGATCCGAAGGGATAATTCAAAATTATTGCCAACAACAAAGCTAGGACTATAATATCTTAAATGGACAGTTTGGATCTCAAGAATATAGTCTTGTTTAGATGTTAAAAAATGGTGGTGTTTTATAAAGAAGTCATTATACATTGTTTAGTAGGCCTACCATACTGGATTAAGATTCTGTTGGACTCTTTCACATATTAGAGGCCTGGCTGCCTGCATTTATTCAATAATTGCTGACTTTAATACCTTGTTAATAATTTAAAACCCAATGATTTGCGTGTTTGTTAAACATGTGATTTATATTTTAAAACAACATAATGGTACGTTTATGAACATAAAGAAGTCAATATCTACCGGTTGATTTGAATAGTTTATTAAAGAACAACATGTAAATCATTTTTGTCATGAACTGGTTAAAAAGTCAATGTACTGCCTGCCATACATGGCACATAAAGCATGTATCACAATTATTGACAACTTTGACAATTTTAAGTATGGAAGTTATCATGTGTACGTATTTTTACCTAAAATAACAAAATTAAATAAATAAAAAAAACAAAGATCATAGTTATTTCTTTATCACAGTCTTTACCATATCTTGGTAATTAAAGACCCTGTAAGTTACATTTCAGGTTGTTACCAATTGAAATTTTATACATATGTATATAATTATGCTACTAAAACAATTTTCAAACATAAAGGAATATGTAAAATACGTGCACGTACTGCAAATAAATCATGACAAAAATAACACTCCCATGAAAAAAAAACAAAGAAAAAGAACAAAGAAGCATTCAGTGAACACTTCTGGTACTTATGATCTGCTATTCACTTCTATTAAACATGTTCAATATTAAGTTTCAAGTTTATATCTCAAAAACCTTTAGAGGTATATGGTCCTTGCAAACTCATCATAGTGAATACAAAGAGCAATAACTCCAAAACTGGAGAGTTGTCATTCTTGTTTGCGGTATTTTACTTTATTGAAATCTATCCTCCAGTGAAGTTCCAGATGAATTGATCTTTTATGACACATTGTCCAAAAATTAACGCAAAACCTGAACAAAAGACAATTACTTCAAAGAACTATTATTATTGTGTTTTCTAGAGTATTCCTCCTCACTGAGATATATCCACAGTTGGTATCTAAAATATTTGCTCCAGCTATGCCGTGCCAAGATGTCCTGCCATGTGCTTCCTAACGTCGTAATGTGGCTTATACCTTTTCCCATACTGGTCACAAACACAAATTCTTTCTGCAAAACAAAACTTTAATAATTTTTAAAATGTATAATCAATTTGTTTCTTATTTCAGCGACTCTATTTAACAATAAATTAAGGAATTGTTTCAACACAACCTTTTTTTCTCTTATTCTTAGGCCGATAACTTGTCCTGTAAGAAGACATATTTACGAGACTGTTTAGTGATCTAAATATTAGTATCGTATTTCAAAAATGCTGTTTCATTGAATCTAACTGATTATATGAATATATGAACGTGAATATAAAGATATTTTGAAAAATTCTTCAGAATCAAAGAAGTGATCTCTGTAAAAAGGAGGAAACGTTAATGTTGCCAAACACAGTAGTTATTGACAAAATGGTGTAAAAATTGTGAGAAAAATCCATAAAAGCTTAACACAGCAATGTGCTTTCAATATTTGTATATATTTAGGTCCGAGTGGGAGCATCTCTGAAGTTGAGTCCGAGTGGGAGCATTTTCCATTTTTATAAAAAGAATTAAGAAAAACTGACTTCTGAATAGAAATATTGGAAACATATATAGAATAATGGGTAAACATGACTCGGTTTATGTTCCGGTGTGGCGTGAATTTTGTCAGACCCGTGAGAAACGTAAGACTTTACGTTCTGCGCATGCGCAGGTAGTTGTCGGACGGGGCCGTGAGAAATGTAAGACTTTCTGGTACAATTGTGTGTTAACCTCGTTTAGAAGCTCATTAATTAATCCAAGTGTAGTTCTTCCTTTTATTCATGAGCATAGAGATATTTTCTACGATACCAACTTTTATTTATCTGTGACAACGTATCGTGTGGATGAAATATTGTCCAAATCAGTGGCAGTCTTTCGACATCGTTCGTTCCCGATGTCGAGTTGATGGAAAATCCTGGAAAATCGAAGAGCTTTGATCGAGGTAGGCTTGTTTTGATATTTTATATTAGAATGTGGTTATTTCAAGCATCGATGAAAGTATGTTAGTTTTTATTAATGCTTACAGGTACTGTAGGCCATATGTCAGTCTGTTTTAAGAAATGGGCGGTATGTAGCTCAACCTTTCGTTTCTTAATTTTGTTTTAGCCGACCAGCCAGCCGACATTTGTAGATCTAGGGGTATGGCACACTTAAGTTTACTGATATATTGTCTAATTATATGTATTTGATTGGAATAAGTGTCGGCTCAGCCCTAACATACTCGGCCCTATTCCAACTCGGCACGGATCAACTCCATAGTCAACTCGTCCCACTTAAAAATTTATTAATCTGATTATCAGTGTTAATATATTGGTTTGTTTTATCACTCTCTGTTGTTGGAACCATATTGATATACAGAAAATACATGGTTGATGTCGGGATGGAGAAGGTTTATCCGGTGAGCGAGAAAGTGTATCTTGGCGAGCTTTACCCAGCAAACATGCATATATGGGACCCATATGGGCTATATCTAGGCAAGCCCATATGGGTATGCCCATATTGGACCTATATGGGACCAATATGGGCAAGTCCATTTGGGTACGCCCATATTGGACCCATATGGGTCCCATATTACAGCACTATAAGGAAAAACGATTTTTCGTTTATTTATTTCTTTAGAACTTGTTTACTTTGAGCTATAGTGTGACCACCTTGGCATAAATTGCTATTATCTTTTATAATAATCGTAGCATTAACATATATACAAGCCATGAGGGACCCATATGGGTCCCATTCGGGCAACCCAATAAATATTAGCATGCCTGAGCAGGTGCGAGAAATTAATTTGTTTAGTTTTTATATTGGTTTTAATTTTTATAATCTGAATATAAAAATGTGTTTTTAGACTATTTTAATTCAGAAATAATTTATAAAAATAATCATTTGATGAAAAATTTATTTCGAGCATGCGCAGACGTGATTTCCGCTGCCGCTTAAAATCAAATTGTGTATTGAAACGTTAAATTGTAAAATTGTACACGAAAACAATATTTCATTTCAATTCGGAACATGTAACGACGATTTCGTATAACGACCTTTCATATTATATCCTTACAGATTTATTGTGTGTGTAGGTAAGTGTAAACGTCATTTATTTTTTGTTTTTGCCTTTGCCATGTAATTTCGCGATAGTTTTTGTCAGTTTAATTTGCGACATTTTCTAGAATTTACGCCCACTATTAGGCACTTTAGCTGACCTATGGATGTGTATAGTTGTTATTGTTGAATTACTTAAATGTGACGGAGTCGACACTAACATTTTAATAATATTGTTTCTATCTAGACTAAATTTTAAGAGATCCTTTTTTAAAGGGACACCATCATTTGAAATCCAGTGACCCCTCCTAGCCTTAGACGTCCCTCCCATTTTGTACCAATATTTCATTCATAAGCATTTAAAATATTAAATGCAAATACTTGTTATTACAAATTCAAGTATTTTTTCCAAGTACCAACCAAGCCCTATGTTGCACAGGCACGAGTATCGGACCTGGGAAGAAAAAATATGACTCGATAGATAATTAAACCTGTGTTCATCTTTAAAAAGTCAAAAACCGAAAAAAAATTGTAAATTATACCCCCCTTTAAAAACATACTTTAAGTTAAGAGAAGACCAGAAACTCCAGATTCGAGACTGCAAGCAAGGGATTCACTTCCCGGGCCGTTGTGAAAACAATTGTCCAGACAATTAAAAAAATCTTTTATCACTTTCACGTTTGTATTAAGCTTCCAAATGGGACCGACCCCAAGTCTTTAGCCCTTCCCGTTCATGAAATATCTATCGGGGAAACAAACGCATTCGTCCTAAAAATCCTTGGTAGACAAATTGCGGCACAACAATTCGGTACGTAAACATAGACTAGTACATGTTTGCCAGCCGATTACGGGTCATAATCTTATTGTCACTTGGCGCAATAACTCACTTAATGTCTATGTATTTTATAATTACTTATTAATGTATTTTCATTTTATTGTAAATAGGCCATCAAAAAGGCTGTATGAATCGGATAGTGGCACTGATGAGAATGAGACAGACACAGAGAGTAGGCCACCACAAGTTATTGACCAAGCAACAACGCCCAAAGAGTCGCAAAGCCTACTTTCATCTCCGCCTCGCATACTGCACAGGCATTGCGAGAGGCCAGCAGTGATGTGCAAAGTGCTTCTCCAATACAAGGTGCTTCTGATACACCCTTCCGTGGGCAGATTATTGGGCCCAGTAAGTATAAACTTCGGAGCTATAAATATATTTATTATTACAGTACATACTTATTAAATGTTATATTCTCAAAACAAGTCAATAAATGTTTATAACAAGCTGGATTGAGTAACACAGCCAAAAATGGAAAGTTTCACCTTGTGACGCCCCTAGTTAAAAAAATATTCAAAAGAAATTGATGATTACTTTTTTTATTCTTTATCATGATGTGAATTTGTTCGCATATTCTTGCCTGACCCCACTACTGTTATCCAAAGTTACGGTCCCTTGAAGAGTCAAGAATGTTTATTTTCACCAAATGACATTCCTAGGCTCAAAAAATATGTTAAGTTTATTTCATGATTTCTTATCATTTTCACATTTTGTGACCTTGCACACTCAACAATCCTTTTGAGATTTTAGCGTTAATTACTGTTAAAGCCAAGGAAAAATTTAAAATACTGGATTTTATTTCATTTGAGCCGGGTCATGTCAAAACCAACATAATGGGTTTGCGACCAGCATGGATCCAGACCAGCCTGCGCATCTGCGCAGTCTGATCAGGATCCATGCTGTTCGCTATCAGTTTCTCTACTTGTTATAGGGTTTGTAAGCGAACAGCATGGATTCTGATCAGACTGCATGGATGCGCAGGCTGGTCTGGATCGCATTATGTTGGTTTTGTCGTGACATGGCTCATTTGTAATTCACATAGCTCTAAAACTATATGGCCTAGAATTATGAATCCTTTTTTTCAGCTGCTGTTACACAGATTCTCCGAGTCTTGGAGACAATGCGAGAGAAGAATCGTGAAATTAAGAGGATGGTGCAGCGAATGCTGTTAAGGTCAGCAGCAGATGACCAACCGCTGCAACTTCCGAAAGATATCTCATTCCCTATTCGTTATCCTGAGCAGATGGAAGCATTCGATGAGCTTCTGGAAGATCAGACAATGCTCTCATCTGTGGTAAGCATAGTGTTAGTCATGTATGTTGCTCCATTAGTAACTGAAAAAAGTATACCCCATATCCACTGGCCTAAAAGCGAAATAACATAATGGTCTGTGGTGAGCACTTGATGATAATGTATAATCATTCTGCTATATTTATGTTGGAAAATATTGCACAGTGGACAAACACTTTGCTGCATTAATTTCAGAATTAAAAACTGGCATGTTTTAATTTTTTGATTCATATTGACACAGTTATGTTATTTATATATGCTATAATAGCCATGAGCACAAGACATGGGCAGTTGGCCTCGTTTTCAACATTAATTATTAATAAGGACTAGACAGTAAATTCATTAATCAAAATGCTGGCAGCTTTCAAAATACCAGGAAAATGACTAGTACCCACAAAATCCAGGAATTGAGCTGTTATTATATTATCAAAAGTTATTCTGTTGATATTGAATAAACTCTTGTATAAAAAAAAATAATGATAATGTGCCCCATAACACTCGGTGGGTGGAGGGGACAAACATAAAGGCACAAGTCACTAAGGTGTTGTCCTAGGCTGTAAATATATGAGGAAAGATCTTTTAATTTGTCAATCCAAACAGTTTTCTTGGCAGATCATGTTTTTGAGGTCCAGTTGACAATTATTTGTCATTTGGTGACTTGCAGCCCATCACTTAGTAGTGTTAAAATTAACATTAAAAAAAGTTTATGTTCTGCTTTATTTAAGGTGCGGTTCCTCTCAATGTTTGGTATGGCAGATGTACGGGAAACTGTTGACCGCTTGATGAAAGAAACCATGTCAAATGAACTGGCAAGAATGTACAATATGAAGTGGCTGAAGGGGAAGAAAAAGTTTGTGGGCCTCTAGAAACTGATAGTACTGTATAGTAAGTGATTTTTTACAAATTTGCAAAGTGGTGTCTTCAAAATAGATATATTATCCAAGATCTTTTTATTGTGTCTTCGGGTATTGCTTTAATGAAGGAAAATGCTTGACTAGCTTTTATGGAAATTAATAAGAGAGAATATTTTACATGCTGTGTGGTTTTGATCCCATGCATTGTGTTGTGATGCATAATATAAACAGAAATCACCTGCCTGTAAAGCAAGTTATTTGCTTACCTTAACATTCTTTACTGATACACCGATAAGATGATCTCAGCTTACAACTGACTGCAGCGATATCACAGAAATATTGTTAAAGCTATGTAAAACCAGGAAACAAACATCTATATTTGGTAAAACATACCAGAATTAGTTTATATTCCAATTTATACTACTCAAAATGCTACAAGGTGGCTTATGACCTTTGAATGGTTTCAATACCTTCATTTCACTTCATTTAATTCTTTAAGGATAAGAATGCTTGTTTTGTAGAATGTGTCCAAAGGAACTTGCCGACAAAGGCTGCAACGAGGAAGGATGTTGAAATAGAGGTTTCAAAGTGGCTGGCTAGGGCGCGGGACCGCGATGGGGGAAGGAAAGCAAGAAACAAGTTGTCAGAGACCTTACCTGAAGAAAATGAAGGAAGTGACTAGACATGTTTTTAATTCAAAAATGCAAATTTATAGAGGATATTTGTTTGTTTGTGTGTAAGATGAAATTTTATATCATCAAGAGAGCTTTAAAAACAGTATTCTTATGAGTGGCTATGCGCTCGTGAGAACACTGTTTTTTAAAGTTCCTTCAATGATATAAAATTACATCTTACACAACAAACAATAAAGTGTCTTTTTATTTTATGCTAATGAAATTTCCTCAATATTAACGTTAATATTAAATCTGTTTTCACCACTGTTAACATCAATTTTAGTTGAATTTTAGTCCAATTTCTCATAAATACAGGAAGTCTTGGGCTGAAAAATAAGTTTGACAATCAACGTTGAATAGCCATGATATTATTTATTGAATTCAAAAAATTTGAATGATGATAAAATCTTTAAAAAGTAGTCTCGTCATAGAAAAGTTTGAAATTTTAATCATTTCACTGTGAAATTATCAAATATATTTTTCACAGATACATCAGTTATACACTCAAAAGCATAAAATAAATGACTTTTATTTTAAATTTTCAAACCTTTACTTCATCTGCATATAAGTTATTCCACTGATTGAAAGTCAATATGTATCAAGGTATTTTTAAAATGTGATAAGGGTCAGAACTACAGTAAGCGGCTCATTTGTTTAGCTTGATATACTTTTTGTTGCTAATTTTAATGTTTGAGGTCATCAGCATAGCATGTCTTTCTTGTAATGCAAAATTCTTGTCTAGTCAAATCTTGCCTTCTAGTCTGTATATTCCGCTGCTCTGTTATGTTTGTTGTTGACATTATATGCTGTTTTTCTGTTGTCTATATGCTGTTGTTTTTTTTTTTCATTAAACATTGTTTCTGCATGGAGGAAGGTAGTCTAGTACTGGTGTAACTCTCCAGAAACGATGGTTAGGAAACTACCCGCCTATATGACGTAAAAGGCGTAAAATGAAACAAACAAAAAAAATTGTTACTATTTAAATCAAGACATTAAATACTTGGGGAATGTTTTGATACTGATCAAAACAATTGTAACATCTTGTCAAGACTTGACACTAACAGGGAACACATGTATTGATATGGTATTAACCTTTAAAATAAAGTTGAAATACTTTACAATGATGATTCTTGTAATCTTTATTGTTGTTATTGTTGAAACTTTGATAATATCGGAGAAATTACTGAAACAAACTATTTTTACTGACAATTTTTTTAATGAATTTCTTCACAAACAAATTTGATCTTTGTGTAATATCACATTTTAATTATTATTGATTTTTACAAACTTGTACAAATTATTTTTTACTTTTCATCAGCTGCATATTTTGTTTACATGTCTATAAACAGTATTTCAATGTGCCAAGATTTTGTGTATTATATTTGTTACTTTTCATTAGCTGCATATTTTGTTTACATGTCTATTAACAGAATTACAACCGTGCCAACCTTTTGTGTATCATATTTGTTACTTTAGCTGCATATTTTGTTAACACGTCTATATAAACAGTATTACAACCGTGCCAACCTTTTGTATTACTTTTTGTTACTTTTCATTAGCTGCATGTTTTGTTGACAATTACAACAGTGCCAACCTTTTGTGTATTATATTTGTTACTTTTCATTAGCTGCATATTTTGTCCACACGTCTTTAAACAGTATTACAACCGTGCCAAGGTTTTGTTAATTATATTAATTTTTTTTCATCAGCTGCATAATATTTTGTTTACACATCTATGAACAGTATTACAACCGTGCCAAGGTTTTGTTAATTATATTAATTTTTTTTCATCAGCTGCATAATATTTTGTTTACACATCTATGAACAGTATTACAACTGTGCCAAGGTTTTGTTTTATCATATTTGTTACTTTTCACGAGCTGCATAACATTTTTTTCTTCAGCATTACCATATCAAAGTGTAATACATGGTTGTAATGAACAATTTTTTATATTAATTGATGTAGATCTATATCATTTGAAAATGAAAGTAATTGGTAGATAGAAATTAATTTGTAATGAATTACAGTAAATGTATAATACTTTTTCTATGAATTATGTAGAAAGTTAAAAAGACATTTGGGGTCATACTGTTGATTCACTGAAATTTAAACATTATACACATATTATTCTTGGAGTTCCAAAGACCTTCTGTAAAGTTTTACCAGTGTCTAGCATAAGTTTCATTTTTCCTTATTGTGATCTGTAAGGTATCTAATGTTATAAAACTGCATTTTTAATTATTTTGTTCGTACATTATAAACAGTTTTCCATTACATGTTGCTTATTTTATAGTGTACCAAAGTAACATTTACTACATAGGACTTTTTGAATAATAATTAATATTTCTGTATTTTTGGATTAAAAACTATGTAGTCAAAATGAAATTCTGTGGATTTACAAATATGTACAGTTTACTCGGATTTTTAAATTGTACACTTTTCTAAGTTTATTTACATAAGTAAAGGTTTCTTTGTGACATCAGGCGTCCACAGAATGTATTGAGAATCTGTATATATATGATATACACTTACCATAAGTGAGATTACTAAATAAAGTTACATTGTTAAAGCATATACATTGTGTATTGTTTTCTTGCATGATCATATAGGCTTTGTGCCATAATCTGTCTGTTCCAGGAAACAGAATGAGTTAAAACATCACTTGAATATTTAACGAAAGTACAAGAATCATGCTCTGTAGCAAGCGGTTGCTATCTTAACGTCCAGCAAACTTATAATTGAAGTAATTGAAAATAGATCTACCCCGGAATACAAAATCTACCCATAATGGAAGTATCTGGGCTGCCCATTTGAAACCCATATTTAGTACAAGGGCTGCCCATATGGGGCCCATGTGGGGCCCATATTGTGTACATTGGCTGCCCAGATGGGGCCCATGTGAATCCCATATTGAGTATAAGGGCTGCCCAGATGGGACCCATTTGGAACCCGGTTGCACTTCCTATATGGGGCCCATATGGGCAGCCCAAATGGGACCCATATAGGTGCCCATATGGGCCCCACATGGGTCCCATATAGAATGCTATCTGGGTAGCGAACCAAGATTCACTTTCGCAGCGAACCGGATAAACCTTCTCCATCCCGACATCAACCATGTATTTGATTTATCCTGCTTTAATCATGTTTTTATAACAATAAGATGGTTTCATTCTTCTTTTTCCCCGATAAAATAGCATCTATATGTAGTTTTGTTTTGCTGCTAAACACGTGACGTAATCATATGACGTAGTGACTGGAGATAGATAAGTTTATCCGACAAAGCTTTATCCAGCTGATGATATAGACAGTAGCAGGATAAATGGACTTATTCACAAACGTTGAAAGACGTTTTCTTAAGGTGACAACAGACACTTTCCGTGGTACTCACATAAATGTCATTTAAACCAACTTATTTTAGTAATAATTGTTATTTATTTAATCTTTGTGCATTAAATGTCGTTGATCATCATAAAAAATAACATATTTGAAAATAATGCCTTTGTAAATGATTGAATTTTAATAAAAATCCTAAAATTTTAAATCGTCATATCAAAGTTATTTTTTATTTTTTTGTCATCAAACTTTTGGAAAATAAACATACTTATAATATCTGGGGAACCGTGTCTCAAATTTTTTCTATCTTTTCTCAAAAAAATATTACGTAACGTCAAACATTTTATGCGACTTTTTTCACCATACATATTACGTAATTAAAGATAATTTAGTCGCTGATTGAGCAAACAAAAATCCCTGACACAGTTCCCTCCGTAAATGAATTCCCTTTCATGTGCTTTAAACCGCATGTTAATTGCTTGATTATTAAAAAAGTTATGCCGATTCAAAGTTAGTCCGACCCGCATCAAACGAAGTGTCATAAATCGGCTGTTCTCTCTCGGACCCCTACGTTTCACGCTAAATAATTGCATAATACACAAATATCGCACCAGAGAGGGTCACAAGTTGCGGTAACATACTCTAACAACATTTTATGACCCAGTGACATCTGACCAATTAAAAAGTTGCTGATTAATATCAATTTATAACAGAAATATCTTCAAATCTTAACGTGATTTACCTTCCGTCTGATATCGGTCGCACATGTCACGTGACTTTCGGTAAAATTTGAGGCACTCGGTGGGGGAAATGGAACGTAGCGGGGTATTTAATTGTTTCACTTTTGAAGTTTATTATTATTATTATTATCATCGGCATTATTATTATATTACACCAGTGTCACTCTGTCTGTGTATTCGTGTATGAAATTCCGTTAAAATATAAATTAAAATAACAAAAAACTGAGCTTCTGACGGTCTTTTAAAGTCCACGGTAGAACGGGATATTTTTTCCTCCAAATTGATATAAATGCTTAACATATTTTAATAGAAATAAAAGGTATCACTCGATCATTATGATCTGACCTTCTTGACTTCTATGATCATGAAAATCATCTATGCACGGCATAGAGATCCATTTTCTACTGGGATATACAATAAATTCCATAATTTGTTCCAGGTTTATTAGTACTGTGTTCGATTTACTGGCGAACAATTTATTCAAAGCATTCACTGATAATAAACTCGTATTTTATTATCTTTTTTATTGATTCATAGAGAAATAATCATCCTTTTAGACAACCTAAAATGGTTTAGAAATTTGTCAGGGACACCTTAAATTACCACAAGTCATATAGGCGTTCACATAAAAAATGTTGTCTGTTTTGTTGTTGTTTTACTTGACATTGTTAGAAAACGAGGTTGAATGTAAAGCAAGCCCTTGAATACGTACAAAAGTCCATTAACTCAATGTAATTTCTATCAGATTAACGGGACAGACAAATTATTTTCACACATTATGGATATTTTAGCATCAACCACGTGGTCGTGCGATTTGCGGCTATATATTTATGTTTCATACATTATGTTACGTACATTGGCCGACAATTTCTTATTTTATAAAAAAAAGGCCAAATAAAAGGTAGACGATATTCATAAAAGATGTACGGTATTTGTACGATACATGAATTACGGGTAGTATGGACCGGTAATTCACGCATATATGGAACTACCGATTTCCCTTATTGATGCCTCAACAGGGGGCGGAGCGTTATCGATAATTGACAGGTTACGCGAATAGCAGATAAAAATGCGACAGGTACCGTTTTAAAACGTTTAAAAACACATTTTTTGGACTAACTACTTCCAAAATTAAATCACGAATGTGTTCAGAAAAGGTTGATAAATCTACTAAGCAAAAAATCTCATTTTAGGTATTTTCAGTCATAATTGACTCCGTTGTCACCTTAAATTATTATTACATTTTTGGTAATAGAGTTTTCAATGATTTGGGATATATGAATTCATTACAATCCATCCTTGTGACATTGCAAAATACATTGCCTGTTGATAAATGCATTACATGTTGTTTTATGTATACAAGATAAATAACAACCCTGTAAACATGCAGTGGTTGGGCCAACCACGGAAAATCGTCAAAGGAAAATCGTTGTTGGGCCATGGTTGGCCCAACACTAATTAACATGTACTATAAATGCAGTTGTTGGCCCAACGTCGAACCAACCATATGTTAACGCCAGCGACATTTCTGCATCGGCCCAATAACGATAAATATGTACTTTAAAACAGATGTTGGGCCAACGTTTGACCAACAATACATTTTCGTCAAATATATTACTGCACCTGACCCCAAATTTTTTTTTTTTAAGCACATATATGCATGTAGATATTTTACTGTATATAAACAGTACACTACAATGAGTAAAGACTAAAGTTTATAAAGTTTTTTTTGAAGCCATGTTTCAATATTGTCACATTCAAGAAATACTCATATAAATTAAATCAGAAATGTACGTAAGAAATAATTACGTTGTGAGTCTAGAAATGACCAAAGCCCAGGCTATGCAGAAGTAGGGATGTATCTTTATAGATCTATAGAAATCTTGAAAATCTGATGTATAATCTAAGGCAATTATACATGTGCTGAAACATATTAACCATCCTAAATGTTTACAATAAACCTGCGGAATCTTCCACTCTAAACTCTAATTAACCTCTGGTTATGTAATCAGTGAATGGAAATAGGACCATTTTGGCACTACCCATCCGTTCCCTCCCTTGATTTCGACCTGCGTGGACGTGTTTACAGATATATTTAAATAAATTTGAATTAGACTGCAATTTCTCAACACTGATAAATGTAAGTAGATCTAGAGTTTTTTACTTTAATCTTTAAAATAAACCCTTCTAATATATTAATGTATTTACACCTGCACGGAATTAGTGTTTTAAAATATGTTATACTATCCACGTGACCAGGTCATGTGATTAATACAAAATGGCGGATTGGTAATGGAAAATACTTTGGTGTTTTCAGTTATGCCCTTAAGGGCCATGAGTTTTGTTTATAAATAAAAAAAAATAAAAAGGTAAACAAGCCAGAATGAATTTGATTTTTGTAATGAAATTAAAACCATTTAATTATATCAGTGTTAATCAGCTTAAAATATGATATGTGCATAATTTTACATCTGAATTTATTGTGATAACTGCAAAAAATCTTTGATAAGTTGCAAGTTAGTACAAACTGACAAACTGCAATTAGCACTGTTAAGCTCATACAATCTGCTCTGAGTAATAAATAGGTAATCTATATTAATATGTTTGGTAGTGGTATACGAAACTTTGTGTAAATTTAATTTAAAGTGTAACTTCGCATTAAACACAAATTACTTTACCCGACTGCAAAATTGTTTTTATTTCATTTCAGACAGCAAATCTATGTCTAATTGGAGGAGATAGTGTGGAGAGCAATGTTCGCCGTGTTATGTCTCACACTTTGTCTCAGGAAGTTGCCCTAGAATACATCTGGGTTGGAAAAGGCTCGAAAAAACCATTCGAAAAACTTAGACTTAAAACAGTCATATTAGGTTTGTATTTTTACTTTTTCAAAGTTGATTTCACTGGTGCTAAAAATTTATTTTACACCGTGGGTGTAAGATATGACTCTTGTGTTGTAAATGATCATCATGACTCTGTTTGCATTTTGACAGAATTATGCCTCTTTTTAACTTGAAAATTTTAGGTTAAAATTTTTAATTATGTCAAATATCTATGTTACTATTAAATCTATTGACTTGTAATTTAAAATATTTCTTTACTATCAAAGTCTTATCCCTTAGCTCTGTTTGCAGTTTTTCAGTTTTATTTGCCTTTAAACTAGTAAATTCTAATTAGTAGTGTATATTTAAATAAAATCAGTAAACTGTATAAATTTCAGATGCTGTAAGAGGAAGTAGACAGGGGTCTACTCATAATGAAATCGAGAAGACAATGAAGGAGTGGCTAAGATATGCCAAGGATAGGGGAGGCGGGCGGAGGAAGAGACTGACTAAAATGTTGCATCAACAAAAGAGAAGAAAATGAAAATGATATGTGAACAACATTTAGAAATAAATTGTAGTAATTAGAATACTTTATGTTCTTTTATTTTACGGTCTCTCTGAATTCTAGGAGACATGCTGTCTTTGGTCGTGTCACCTGAGGGCCAGCGTTAGTAGTAAGAAACAAGTAATTGGGCCAATGGAAGCCAGCAATAAGAGTAGGAAACAAAGTGATAGGCCAACTGAGAGCCAACTTAGATAGTAGAAAATAAGGCATTGGGCCAACGAAGGGCCAATGTTTATTATAGGAAACCAGTCAGTGGGCCAACGGGGGGCCAACAATAAGAAGGGATATCAGTTGTTGGACCAACAGAGGGCCAACGATAGGAAGAAAAACCAGCCATTGGGCCAATGGAGGGCCAACGATAAGAGTAGAAAAGCAGTCGTTGGGCCAACCATATACCAACCGTTGGCCCAACGTTGCCCCAATTAGCAAATTGACATTGGGCCAACGTTGGCATTATGTGTTGGGCCAACAAAGCAAATGTAATTGGCCCAACGTTGGGCCAACTACTGTCTGCTATCTGGGAAACATTTAAAAATATTTTATATAATAAGTAAACAAGTTTATATATATTTCTTTTTTTATTGAAGATCACTTTACAAACAAAAAGCATCATTTTGAAGGGAACACATTTGTATTATATTAATTTTTATCATGCAACTGCGATGATAACTGCTCGATAACACTTGACTGATAATTATTTTTGATATCAGGTTAGTAACCTGATATCAAAAATAATTTCCCCCCATTTTAACAGACTTGTTTCAATAGCTTATTAGCCTTTAATCCAACAATTTTATCTAATATCCTGACAAGTCTATTTGTTATTTTATTCGTTTTCAGTTACGAACAGATTAGATAGTGAATAGTTAAGTTTTAAGCACCAACTTAATGAAGTGACGTCACAATTTATAAATAATTTCCAAAATGACATCATCGATATTCACGTCATATTATTTCGATAAACATAACAAACAGGTCAGGCGATTTTCTTGGAGAACTTGTAAATATTTACTATGTGCCAGATTGTTATATTGAATTTATAAGTGATCAGCAAATTGTTTCATGCATGTTTATTTTTGATTGCTGGTTTGACTTTGAAACTGAAATTATGCCTGATACTGAATGTTTGACTTTGACATGTCAAGGAAAAAAGTTTGAAACAGCTTGCAGTTATCAAAGTTTGAAACAGCTTGCAGTTATCAGAAAAAGTTATGTTTTTTTTCAAAAGTGGGCCGAGTTGGCCTGTGCCCATGTCAAGGAAAAAAGTTTGAAACAGCTTGCCTTGATAACTTAAAAGTTATCAGAAAGAGTTAATGTTTGTTTTCAAAAGTGGGCTCAGTTGGCCGGTGCCCATTTGACCCGTGCCAAGTTGGTATAGGGCCGAAATCCCCCCCCCCCCTTTATATTTATTAGTAAGTTATTATCAAACACACATTTTGTGAACCATTATCCCTAGTATGGTTCAGGTAGTAAGATAATGCAGCAGTCTAATATTTATTAAATTAAAGCAACAAAGTTTGAATCAGGTTTCGCTTAAATATTTATTTTTTTCATTAATCAACACTTATTTCTGTAGCACCAAGGCTTAGGGACTTTGATTATATTGAAGTGTATCCCTGAAAAAAGAAGAAAATTCAAGTTATGTTTAGAGTAAAAACATGAACTTATACTAGGCTTTAGGGGAGCTAATTTTAGAAATATTGATGTCCAATTGAATTTTTCTTTGAAATAATGCAGTTTTCCTTATGTTACACCAGCTGATTTTCTACCCAAAGTGGAAATTTTAGCAATAATTTTTACCTAAATCTAAGGTCCCTTTCTATTAAGTGAGAAAAATAACTGGAGTCCCATATTATGTGAGTGATGATAAGGAACATATATAATATTTGAAGTTAAAAGTTTAAAAAATGAAATATCAAATTATATTGCTGCACTAAAACTGAATAGTACAGATGCCAATGCATGAGTGAGTAGCACTGCTCTACATATACTCAAGCTAAAAATAAATTTTGAATTCACCAGCATGCAGCCCTTGTTATGTCGGTTTAGTCGAGCCAGATAAATATTAGGCCCATAAAAGTATACTTTTGGCTCTTAAAGCGGCATGCCTCCAGATGAGCCAAAATATTCAAGAAAATAAAACTTGATAAAAATGTAGAAAAGAAAAAATGTTTTAAATTCAAGTACATATACAAATGATAATTTTCATGTTATGATTAAGGACTGGATTTTGCAGTAATCAATGTCAGTGTTTACCACCATATCTCTTACTGTCTTACTGACACAGTGCAAGGTCCTAGGGCTATTTTTGCTTATTTTGATCTCCTTTTTGGTAATTTATGTGGATTGCAAGCAAATTTTGTAAAAAAAAAATTGTTCACTTCACAACATTTCACATTTAAAATTTTAAATACTTTTTTAGAGCTTTCATTAAAAAAAGGATGAATTTGCCAGCTGTTTTAACTTGTTTTGCTTTTGATAAACCTATCCAAAACTATTTATTGTCAACTTTCAACCACAAGTATATACAGGACTTAAAAAATACGTGTTTGCAAGCATTAAAGATAGTTTATCAAGTGGTCATATATAAGAGGTTTTGGTATTTCTTTTTCATACATGTGTAATTTTAATGCAAAACAGGGGCTCTGACTGCAGCCAAGTGGTTTAGCTTGCTGACCCCTCACAGTCATATGAGGGATATTTGAGGAAGCTATACAGCTTACATGGGACCGGTTAACCATGTAGAATTTGTACATTGTACATGAAAGAGCTGATCCTGGTTTTTCATTTGCATATATGAATTATGCAAGGAAACAAAAATGTCATTAATTATTTCTTAATATTGCTTGAATAGTGGATTCCTTGATCTTTTTTTTTGATTTTCTGTATGTTCATTCAGCTATATAAATTGTGCACACAAATAACAATGCTTGATCTGCTTTAAAGATCAGCTTATTAATTTGGTATAAATCCACATATTAAATATTCTCAAGAATAGTACAAGATTATATGTTACTTTAGATTTTGTGAAACCTGACCTAACTAGTTAGCAATTATAAGCTTAACAAGCTAAAATGGATAGAATTTGTTAGCCTTAATTTGAATTTGATTCCCTAAAAGAAAGGTGCATATAGCCCTCACAGTATAGTGAACACTGTAAATATTTTCACATGTGAAGTTTAATAGTGCATTAATTATAACAGATAATAATTATGATTTTTAAATATTAGGACAAAACAAAGGATCAATCCTTATTAAACAAATGACATGTTCTGTTAGATCTCAATTAATTCCAAGCAAGAATCTACAAGTAAGTAAGCAGATGTCTGGATATGAAGGTCTTATTGGCGCAATTGAACACAATAAATAAAAAAAGCTCATTATTATTTTATTATTATGTTACATGTATATGATTTTTGCACAATTATTACATTTTGTGATTTTCCTTAGATAATTTAGGTTGTTTCATGCTACATGTATATGGGTACTTTTTGTCTGCTAAGCATATTTGCAGAGTTATACCCCCTTTCTAGCTCACATGAGCACAAAGTGCTCAGAGGTGTCAGATCTTTTGGTTAGCAGTATGTCTATCTTTTGTCATCTGTCGTTTGTTGTTGTCCTCAATTTATAAAAAAAACGCTTCTATAGACCACATGATGGATTTTGACCAATTTTTACAGGAATGATTCTTAGATGGTCCTCAAATAAAGTAAAAATTTCAACAAAAAATCTTCTTCTCTAAAATTTCAAGGTATTTTGTATTTTGCATGAAGCATCTCCTTGTGGGTCTCTACAAACGTTCTGTAAGTCTGACATGCCATACCTGATGTCTGATACCCCCTGGACCACCCTGGGCTCACTAAGTTTCTATAGACTAAAATACTTCAGTAAAACAATCAATTAAGCTTTGTGTAAAATTATAATGCCAAAATCTAAGATATTTGTTATGAAGACTTTTGTATCAGACAGTGAGTCACATCAACAAATATTTGGAATTTATGCAGTCTGGAGAAAGAAACCTTAATATATGACTTCATTATTGTTGTAATAATTACACATAGTTACTCCCCTTTGATAAATGATCCTCATTGACCATGCTAATTGTTTAGTCGTATAACAGTTAGATTAAATAAAACATCGGGTAAAGGGGTTTAATACTTATAGATTTAGTTCCATTTAATTTGAGATTTTGACTTTGAATAATTAAAATGATTGTTGTCATTTGTTAATGTGTACACAAATATTATAAATTTTCTTATTGACACTCATTGTCAGGGGCGTAGCTGGGTCATTTTAAATATACGCACAAATGTTTACACAGGAGGTCAATAGGGCCCCCTTGCAGGTCCAGGGCAGGGCCCTGGATGGGGTAAAGGGGGCGCAGCTCCCAAAAGCTCTATGGATTTAGACATTTAAGGATGATTCGATTATACAATTTCACGTCCATTTAATATCACATAAATGTGGTTTATATCCTTAAAAAAGGCAATTTTATTAAAGGCATATTACACCCAGGGATCTACTAAATGCTGCCTGTTCTAGCACTGTGTCAATTGCTCGCATTTGAATAAGTGATAATGTTTTATTTTTTATCATTGGCCCTGTGAAATACCTTTTGTGTTGTGCCAAAGGGGGTCATTGATTTTCCCAATATGCATATAGTAAAAACTTAAAAAATCTTCTTTTAACCTTTTACCCCATGAGCATATTGCGAAAAATGGCCATTTTCACTGAAAAGCCTCCTGTAACAAGTTCAAACTGCTATGAAAGTATGAAAAATGCTTCAATACTAATGAAACTTGGCACAAATGTTGACTACACCATAGCCTCTGTAACAGCATGCTCAATGGTAAATTTCCTGTTACCATGGCAACGGGGGGACGTCTCAATATTGCCAAAAATCACTATTTTGCATTGTTTTTTTTCCATCAAAACTGATTTCAAAGTGCTGCAACTTCTCAATGAATTGAGATAGAGTAAAGGGCTTTTCAGCGTCGGTTACTAGCTACCCTAAGATCGACCTGAGGCCATTTTTAGCCTGTCACATGTCCAAAATTTTCTTGGAGATGAGGGGGACTCCGCCCCCCTTCAAACCCCCCAAACAGAAGGGGGCACATCCTTCTGGCAACCCCCTGATGTAATATTTGTATGGGGGACGGCGCCGAAAAAGTGATTACTTTTTTGAACAACATTTCTCAAACGAAAAACAGTGTTTGGGGCCTAAATAGGGCATTTTTTCGCTGTTTGAGGCCTCAAAAGGGGGGGGGGGGGAAAGCCGTCGAAACACGCTTATATAAGGGAAAAGGTTAAAGAACCCAAAGAGCTAGAGCTAAGATATTTAGCATGAAACATGTTCTAATGAGTGTCTACCAAGTTTGTTCAAATAAAAGCCCTGGGGTCAAAATTGGCCCCGCCCCGGGGGTCATTGATTTTCCTTATATGTATGTAAAGCAAAAACTGAAAAAATCTTCTTTGAAAAAAACGAAATAGCTAGAGTTTAGATATTAAGCATGAAACACCTTCTAGTAAGTGTCTGCAAAATTTGTTCAAATAAAACCCCTGGGGTCAAAACTTGCCCCGCCACAGAGATGTCATTGTTTTTAACTATATGTGTTTAGTAAAAATCTTCTTTTAAAAAACCCAATGACCTTTAGCTTAAATGTTAAGCATGAAACATGGGTGTCCCCAAACCAAAATGCATGCCTGCGACAAGCTTGCCGCAAGCTTACAGCTTAAATACAAGGTTGCTGCATGCTTGCAACAAGCTTGCGCAAGCTTGCGATGACTTTTGAAATATATTGCAAGCTTGTTTAAAATTCATGCAAGCTTGCAAACATTTGATGTAAGCTTGCAATGCCGCAAGCTTGCAATTAGTAGACACTTAGAAAATTTTTGTACAAATCTACACTTAGAAATTTCTTGTTAAAGTAATGGAAACACTTAGAAAATTTTTGTCAAAAGTGTACACATTAAAAAAAAAATTCCAAAAATGATAGTATCAGTGATAATTAACTAGTTTAAACTAGATTACCACACTAAAGTTTATTATTAGTTATTAGTTATTTTATATATTCAGCTCAGTATTGTAAATTTATGAAGAAAATATAAAATCATCATTTATTTTAATGTAAGTTACTGTAAATGATTTGAAATTTGACACTTTATACATTTCATGTAGTTGGAAAAGGGTATCTCAGAAAAAATGTCTGTGCAAAAGAAGTAAATGAATTGATTGTTAAAGACATATTATTATTTCAATAAATCTACATGAAGTTATGTACAATGAAATAATATCCATTTAATTACAGGCTTTAAGTTTAACTATAAATTAATTAAAGTCTGTGATTCAATCATTCAGACACTATAATAATCAAGATGGGATTGCATTGCTTGCCATTTTTAAATTCTAAGAATTCATGTTTTTGGATAACAATAAATAAATAAATAAACAAAACAAAAACAGTGCATGAAATAATCTCATATATATTCTATATTAAATTAATCAATATATATTGCTTTTATTTAGGAAAATAAATACTACATCCACTGAGATTTTACGCTACACACATCAGAGCCTTGATAAAATTCATTGACCATCTGTGCATGACTAATTTACTCCACTGGTCATTCTGACAGATCAGGCTGTTCCATGTGATTATTTTGGGGAGAGATAACATTATAAATTTCATATGCAGAATGTGTCTAGAAGGACATTGCAATCTTTTTGTACAAAAATTTGTAATGATTTTTAAAATCTATATATCTATTAGCTATTTGATATTTTCTTTTACGCTCAAAGAATGAAAGTTAAAATGATGAGTATATTAACCCTGCTTTACATAATGATAGACCTGTCCAGTTTTACAGTAACTGTTGTAAAATTTGAATTCTAAGATATCTGGGTCAGCAAAGAGAGCAAATTACAGAGAATTGTACTTGATATTTTAGCAGTTTTGGAGATATTGTTTTGTTTAAGATTTTAAAGTGTTTAAGTATTGGTATGATAACAATCAGAATCACCTGGGACAAGGAGATATACAACAGAATCAGGTATTTATAAACCTTAAGTTACATTAATGCAGAAACAGGTTATATATCAAATTATTAACATCTGTAACAAGAGATCAAGGTTGTTTTTATATTTCCAACTTCATGCATTTGTTTTTCTGATAATTCTTTTTAATCTATACATGTATAATCTGTAAAATATAAATTATTCAATGATTTCTTTTTAATGATTGTTTACATTTTGTATATTGTTTAAAAGGCATGTTAGTAGATCTTTTTCATTTCCTGCAAATTAAACAAATTAAATCAATTTGATTAAATAGGACTAAATGGTACAATCAGTAGTTTTGTACAGCTGAACAGGGTCAATCATAATCATTTGTTATTTTACATGTATGTGTTGTGTTTTCAATGGAACAATCTAAAATTACATTATACTTAAATAATTTGCAGGCTGGGACATAAGTGCTGACTGTGAGAAATAGCAGCAGTGTTTAATAATGATGTGCAGTATTAATCCTGAAAAGGTATATTATTAAATCTCAATACTTTTCTATTCTACATCTTTTCTTGAAAAAATACATACTGGGTAATAAATATTGTCACAAATTTACTTAATTCTCATACAGAGAAATTCTTAAACATTTGTGCACATTGAAATAAGATATACTGCATTGCTTTAGTATTTTTTGAAAATGCATAAGCATAGTTAATATTTAATAGTTAATACTGTTGAAACATTAGATTTGATGTTATTAAACTAGAACTGCCACTATCATGGCGTGAATACCCCCGCATACCACTTTGTCAGAATCAACAGTGGCCATTTAGAGCTCAAGGACAACCTCCCTGCCAAATCTGAGGTTATGCCAGTGCATTGCTAAGTTATGTATTCTACATGCTTCAAATGTGAAAATGTCAAAATCAATACATTGCGGACAGGACATTCTTTAGCAATTGAGAAGAAAAGCTTTTTTTTTTGTCAAGGTCCCTGTGACCTTGACCTTTGACCCAGTGACCTCAAAATCAATAGGGGTCACCTTATAGTCATGATCAACATCCATGCCAAATATGAAGACTGTGGGTCAAAGGAATCTTAAGGGGTGGACAAACTTTTTGAAGTCAAAGTCCCTATGACCTTGACCTTTGATCCAGTGACCTCAAAATCAAAAGGGGTCATCTACTAATCATGATCAACATCCATGCCAAATATGAAGACTGTGGGTCAAAGTAATCTAAAGTTATTGGGCAGACAAACTTTTTAAAGTCAAAGTCCCTGTGACCTTGACCTTTGACCTGGTGACCTCAAAATCAATAGGGGTCATCTACTAATCATGACTAACCTCCATGCCAAATAAGAAGACTGTGGGTCAAAGGAATCTTAAGTTATTGGGCGGACAAGCTTTTTGAAGTCAAGGCCCCTGTGACCTTGACCTTTGACCTGGTGACCTCAAAATCAATAAGGGTCATCTACTAATCATGACTTACCTCCATGCCAAATATGAAGACTGTGGGTCAAAGGAATCTTAAGTTATAGGGCGGACAAGCTTTTTGAAGTCAAGGCCCCTGTGACCTTGACCTTTGACCTGGTGACCTCAAAGTCAATAGGGATCATCTACTAATCATGACTAACCTCAATGCCAAATATGAATACTGTGGGTCAAAGGAATCTTAAGTTATTGGGCGGACAAGCTTTCTGAAGTCAAGGCCCCTGTGACCTTGACCTTTGACCTGGTGACCTCAAAATCAATAGGGGTCATGTACTAATCATGACTTACCTCCATGCCAAATATGAAGACTGTGGGTCAAAGGAATCTTAAGTTATTGGGCGGACAAGCTTTTTGAAGTCAAGGCCCCTGTGACCTTGACCTTTGACCTAGTGACCTCAAAATCAATAGGGATCATCTACTAATCATGACTAAC
Source organism: Ruditapes philippinarum (assembly GCF_026571515.1). Taxonomy (NCBI): domain Eukaryota; kingdom Metazoa; phylum Mollusca; class Bivalvia; order Venerida; family Veneridae; genus Ruditapes; species Ruditapes philippinarum. The sequence continues at coordinate 11,152 of NW_026863856.1, read as the reverse complement.
CTCCATGCCAAATATGACGACTGTAGGTCAAAGGAATCTTAAGTTATTGGGCGGACAAGCTTTTTGAAGTCAAGGCCCCTGTGACCTTGACCTTTGACCTAGTGATCTCAAAATCAATAGGGATCATCTACTAATCATGACTAACCTCCATGCCAAATATGAAGACTAAGGGTCAAAGGAATCTTAAGTTATTGGGCGGACAAGAAACAAGAGGGCCATGATGGCCCTGAGGTCGCTCACCTGTATATAGGCCCCCCACCCCAGGGCCAATTTTTACCCAAGGGCTTTTATTTGTTTATTTGACCGACTTGGTAGACACCCATAAGAAGATGTTTCATGCTAAACATCTAAGTTCTAGCTCATTGGCTTTTTTAAAAGAAGATTTTTAAAGTTTTTACTATACACATATAGTTAAAAACAATGACACCCCTGGGGCAGGGCCAGTTTTGACCCCCGGGCGTTTATTTTAACAAACTTTCTAAATATTTACTTAAAGATGTTTCATGCTTAATATCTAAACTCTAGCTATTTGGGTTTTTCCAAAGAAGATTTTTAAGTTTTTGCTATACACACATAAGGAAAATCAATGAAGACCCCCCCCCCTGGGCGGGGCCAGTTTTGACCCCAGGGCTTTTATTTGAACATACTTGGTAGACACCCATTAGAACATGTTTCATGCTAAATATCTTAGCTCTAGCTCTTTAAGTTCTTTAAAAGAAGATTTTTTAAAGTTTTTACTATATGCATATAGGGAAAATCAATGACCCCCTGGGGCGGGGCCAATTTTGACCCCGGGGCTTTTATTTGAACAAACTTGGTAGACACTCATTAGAAGATGTTTCATGCTAAATATCTTAGCTCTAGCTCTTTGGGTTCTTTAAAAGAAGATTTTTTAAGTTTTTACTATATGCATATAGGGAAAATCTATGACCCCCTGGGGCCGGTCAATTTTGACCCCAGGGCTTTTATTTGAACAAACTTGGTAGACATTCACTAGAAGATGTTTCATGTCAAATATCTAAGCTCTAGCTCTTATGGTTCTTTAAAAGAAGATTTTTTAAGTTTTTACTTTACGCATATAGGGAAAATCAATGACCCCCCGGGGGGGGGGGGCAATTTTGACCCCAGGGCTTTAATTTGAACAAACTTGGTAGACACTCACTAGAAGATGTTTCATGCTTTATATCTTAGCTCTAGCTCTTTGGGTTCTTTAAAAGAAGATTTTTAAGTTTTTACTATATGCATATCGATATAGGGAAAATCAATGACCCCCTGGGGCGGGGCCAATTTTGACCCCAGGGCTTTTATTTGAACAAACTTGGTAGACATTCACTAGAAGATGTTTCATGCCAAATATCTAAGCTCTAGCTCTTTGGGTTCTTTAAAAGAAGATTTTTTAAGTTTTTACTATATGCATAAAGGGAAAATCAATGACCCCCAGGGGCGGGGCCAATTTTGACCCCAGGGCTTTTATTTGAACAAACTTGGTAGACACCCATTAGAACATGTTTCATGCTAAATATCTTAGCTCTTGCTCTTTGGGTTCTTTAAAAGAAGATTTTTTAAGTTTTTACTATATGCATATAGGGAAAATCAATGACCCCCCCCCCCCGGGCGGGGCCAATTTTGACCCCAGGGCTTTTATTTGAACAAACTTGGTAGACACTCACTAGAAGATGTTTCATGCCAAATATCTAAGCTCTAGCTCTTATGGTTTTTTAAAAGAAGATATTTAAAGTTTTTTCTTTTGGTTGCCATGGCAACCAGAGTTCTGCATGGAATTAAATTCTTTGAACAATTTTTAAAGGTGACCACCAAAGGAACATTCCTGTGAAGTTTGGATGAAATTGGCTCAGTGGTTTATGAGGAGATGTCATTTAAAGCAAAAGTTTACGGACGGACGGACGACGGACGGACGCCGGACGAAAAGCGATCACAAAAGCTCACCCTGTCACTTTGTGACAGGTGAGCTAAAAACCGACGGACGGCCGGACGGCCGGACGGACGGACAAGCTGATTCCAGTATACCCCCCTTACAACTTTGTTGTGCGGGGGTATAAAGATATGTAATATAACTGCATTTATGCAATAAAACATAGTTCATTACCGCATCTGTATTTAATTAATTATGAATTTTATCTTTAAAGGTCAGTACAACCATAAGAAGTTCTAGGAAACACTGGCAGAGGACTAAAAATGGACACCTATAAAAGAAATAGTAATTTTAATAATCAGAAACATTTAAAACAAATTTAAGATGGAATAGTTTGTCACTGACAGACTAAGAGCAAAATAATTGCTTAAAACAAAGTGTTGGATTCTAAGAAAACAAGAACCTACCAAAACCTGCAGCTAGAAAAAAACTGTTTGTGTTATAGTGAATGTAGGGTGTTCTATTCTATATTTGGACTAAAGGATATGTATTAAATTTTGTGAAAGAAATATGTGATCATGTTAAACTCATAAAAATTCTACCCCAAACATTCCTGTGCTGAATTCCATCCCAGAATTTTACATTTTAAGAACATTCAGGGATGCTGGAATTAGGCTGGATTTTTTCAATGTCATTCCATCAAGGCTGGACTATTTACCATGGTAATTGGAAGAAAACATTAGTATATGAAAAATTTAACATCAGCTTCTTTTTACAATTTATGATTAAATAAGTTTATCATGGTAATTAATGCCTTTTTTTTTTGCATGTTATATAGGATTCAGAGACTGTTATACGTAGCAGCTCCCTTTCCAAATAGGGTTTACAGTTTTTGCAAGCCTGCGATTAAGCTTGCGCAAGCTTATACATTAAGCTTGTAGTTATACATGCACAAGCTTGCGACTTAGCCTGTGCAGGCTTGCGGATAAACCTGCGCAAGCTTGCAAATAAGCTTGCGCAAGCTTACGATTAAGCTTGCGCAAGCTTGCGATTAAGCTTGCGCAAGCTTAAATATTAACTAGTTTGCAGTCAGATTTTTTTTAAATAACTGATCGCAAGCTTGCCGCAAGGTTCCAATTACTAGCCAGTAGCAAGCTTGCAACATAAGCTTGCAGCAAGCTTGTGACAAGCTTGCAATGTTAGCTTGCGATTTTGGTTTGGGAGATCTACCAAGTTTGTTCAAATAAAAGCCCTTGGGTTAAAATTGGCCCTGCGGGGGGGGGGGAGAGATCATTGTTTTTCATTATATGTGTGTAGTAAAAACTTAACATGAAACAGCTTCTAATGTGTGTCTTCCAAGTTTGTGAAAACAAAAGCCCTGTGGGGGCCTATATACAGGTGAGCGACCTCAGGGCCATCATGGCCCTCTTGTTTATTTATAAAATTTGTGCACATTACTCCTTTTAAACCAGTATGAAACTTTGCAAGATAACAAGATTGAACTTAAGGCAAGTACTTTCACATATTGTACCGGGTTAATGTTTTTTAGCTCCACTATACGAAGTCTTGGTGCAATAAAAAATTTTTCACTATAACTTTTTCGGGAAATGGATATTTCTAGCACCATTATTGCAAGAATTATCTCCCCATAAACTTAGATTTTTTTACTTGAAATATGTTATTTTTGGGAAACGGACAAAAGCCCTCCCAGACAAAAGCCCTCCCATCAAAAAGTGACAAGGCAGACAAAAGCCCTCCCATGAAAATGACAAGGGGGACAAAAGCCCTCACGTGAAAATAACAGGGCGGACAAAAGCCCTTCCATAAAAATGACTTGGTGGACAAAAGCCCTCCCGTGAAATTAGCAAGGCGGACAAAAGCCCTCCCGTAACAAAAATGAATATGTATGTTGAATACCTGTGTTTTTTTCAATGCACTCAACATATTAAAATTGTTACATATATTTCTTATTGTTTTCAATTGGCCTAAGTATGTGTATGAGCTAGAACCACCTTTTATTCTGAAAATACCTTCCTGAAATGTTAAACAAGGTAACTTTTTACACGAATGTCGTTAAAAACAAAGTCACTTTTAAAAGTAATTGACTAATTACAAGGCACATTATAAATGTCTTTAACTTTAAGTTAGATTATTTTAACTTCTTTTCATCATTTATTACTCTAATACATGTAATATTAACTTCACATAGGAGTAATCCTTCATATCTATGTGAATAAATATGCACTTACATATTTTAGCACTAATTTCTCAGGAATGTGCTCAAGCCCGTACAAACACGGTCATGCCAATGGAAAACAAAAATATTCATGATTACAATTTTAATATGTTGAGTGCATTGAAAAGAAAATAAAAACTATTCAACGTACATATATGTATTCGCTGCGAGAGGGCTTTTGTCCGCCCTATTATTTTCACGGGAGGGCTTTTGTCCGCCCTGTCATTTTTACGGGAGGGCTTTTGTCCGCCCTGACATTTTTACGGGAGGGCTTTTGTCCGCCTTGTCATTTTCACGGGAGGGCTTTTGTCCGCCTTGTCACTTTTTAATGGGAGGGCTTTTGTCCGGGAGGGCTTTTGTCCTACACTCGTTATTTTTTTATATAACTTTTTTAGTTTTAAAGGTATCTACCTCAAACTTCAAATACTTATTCCTTATCATCTATTACATCTTATGTGACAAGGTATATAACTCTTGAAGCAATATTTACAGATTTATCTGTCTTTGAACTTAGGATTTTATTTAAGAAATATTATAACTTCTTTTATTTTAAGGTATCTACTTCAAACTTCAAATATATATTTCTAATCATTACACACAATCATGTTATGTGACAAGGTTCATAACTCTAGCGTGACTATTTCCTGAATTATTCCCCTTGAACTTGGAATTTATGTTAACAAATGTTATTTTTTTACTATAACTTCATACATAATTATACATAATTGATTTTTCTTTCATAGTTTTGTCTTCCTTACTGCGTCCAGTAAGAAAATATAAAAATTTAGTTGTTCACAATTATTTCTGAATATAAAAGAAATGCATTTTTATTTTACTTTAAATAGGGGATATTCCAGGTTTTTCTATAAACATGATAAATACAGTATTAATTTTCATCAAGTGGTATCAAAAGAAAATTCCTGAGTGGAGGTAGCCACGTGTGAAATATGATAATTTTCATACCACAAGATGAAAATAAATTCTTTACTTATAGAAAATTTTTCTCTTTATTATATGCTTTTTCTCTTTTTTGATTTGTGTACTGGCATAATTTAGAAAAAAGTAAAATCCAGCAAAATACCAGTTAAAATACGGAAAATATGTTTCACTGCAGTGAAAATAGGGAAAATGGATATGCTTTTTATTTCATCAATATTTCTCAATATTTCATTTATAAGTATATCATAAAAATATTTATTAATTTCAGTGAGAACAATCCAGTGTTACAAAAAGGTGTCATTTTCGGATAGCTGAAATTACAATTAACAAATATTTCACTTCTGGATAAATGTAGTGACATCAATACAGGTAATATCAAGTTATTTATGAACCTCTCTCTAGAGCATAATTGGGGGGAAGCAATACATTCCAAACACAGGAAGTGTCATTATGACAGGAAATAATGTCTAATACTAGTGACTTTGAAATATGTTATACAGACACCGGTTTAGTAACAGATTTAAATATACCCAAAATAAAATATAATAGAGTAGATAACTCATCCCAAATCATCTTTAATCATTAATAGATACATCCACATAACTTACAGAAAAATTCCTAAACAAATTGACTTATAAATGAAAATATAACAGCATTCTACCTGTAATAAGTTATTAGTACAAATTTAACACCACAGTACTAAAATAAAGAAAATTTTACATGCATCTTAACCTTCTATGATCTGAAATCTAATTTATTAATCAAAAGTAAACCACAGTATTTATTAAGAGACATATCTGATTGAATAAAATAAGAAAACCCCAAAAGAATTTATTAAAAACTAAAAAAGATATAGTAATTTTCCTATGATGGGTAACTTTTCCAAAATCAAACCAAAATATTCCAAAATTTGATAACTTTACACAAATATAACTCCCCAAGAATTAAGATAGAGTAAGATAACTATCATAAACTCTATTTTTTAAATAACAGATACATATAATGGACTAAAAGAAGAAAACCCCAATAAAATCCATTGAGAAATAAAAAATTTATAGCCATTTTCCTATGATATATAATTCCATAATGATTTACAATAATTCCTATATATTGGCTAATAACAGTCCAAGGGAGAGAACTTTAATTAATTATTTGATACTATATTTTTTACTTTATTGACACTTCAATAGACAAAATTAACCTAAACACGTTAAAATGTTCCAAATTTTATTAATATATTAACTTCTAAGGGTGTTTCGGAATAAAGTCATCAAACAATTAGTTAATATACGTTGTTTAAATAAATCTTCAGCCAATTTTGTAAAAATTAACTAAATAACAGGAGTTATCTACTCTCCCCATGGTAATAAACAACAAACAGACTTTTAACCTTTACCTTATCCTGATTAATAATAGAAATGACTATTTATGGTAAGACAGGGGTTCAGAGACAGCCTATGCTGTCCTTCAGGCCCATTCCATCAGGGGAAGGATGGCAGAAGACTGTCTCGGGCACCCCGGCGGCGCCCTGTCACATCAGGGAGGGGGGATACTAGTGTCCTACGTTGCCGGGGAGGAGCTCTGGTTGACTCCAGGTTCCCCTGTCAACCAAATTTTAAATATATCTATTCTTTGAACAATAAGTCCCAACTCGTTAAAACAGTTTTTGATAAATAACAGTTTTGTTGCGGGTTGACCTGAGCGTGTGGACTGGCCGTACCTCGGGAAAATACCCATTACAAGCTGTTTTCATAGCAAATTCCAACAGCATTTAATTTTTTGATTTAAATCTAAATTATACCCTTAAATATTCTCAACCCAAACCAAATCAAACAATATATATACAAAATGACTTTAATTGTGTTACCAATATATCTATAAGGATTAGTGGCAATCATTTTTAATGTATTTTACTATTTATATCTTAAAAAATCAAATTTTAAATGTAAACAAAGTCAAAAGGCTCTACTCAGAGTACAGCACAAATTGTAAACAATACTTTGTTTATGCCACATTCCTGAGGGGGTCATAGGTCAAAGTCTTGAGCTTGAAGTCAGAATCGGATAGTAAATGGACCAATGGCCGCATAGGAGACAAGTGCTCTCAACCAATGAGAGAGCACGTATCAAATCCCATGTTCGGCATGAAATAACGATAAAGTAGATTTTCAACTAAATGGTTAATATTTAATTTAAAAACAGTCGTTATTGGCGTCCGCGCCGAAGCGCGGCGCCCTTATGGAATGAAATCAGATTTTGTGAAAGGGCGACAGCAACTTCTCGAGCCTTTTAGTCGGTCATAATAAAAGCTGATCATTCCGATCAGTATGAGGGTGCTTGATTATTAATTAAGAATGAAATGTCGCGATATGTTACAATGAATAGCGAACTGGTGAATTTCGCAATGCAAACATTTTCAAATTAAATAAGCTTTTCCGTCAATAAATCGCGCTCTTCGGGGTTTTTTATTTATCATTTTGTAGTGCACAGTGGGTTATCATGGTATGTTATTGTTGTACATGTCAGTTGATGACCTCAATAGTCCAAAAATCTATTTATAGATATATCTATTTATCACTCGGTAATTCTCGGTCTCTCCCGGTCTATTTTGACCGGGATTTACTAGTGACCGGCGAATAGTACCACACGTTTATTGTCCGGTCTCTCCCGGTTTTGGATTAGATGTTTGATATCGTTACAATTAAAAATAAAAAAACAACAACAATAGCATGTTTCATTTTATCTAACAATAAATATGTACAATAATTGAGAGAAAGGTACATTTTTATGGTATTAATATGACATTATCAACTTTGAAACATTTTATTTAATTTGTTATCCGTGTTTAGTAAAGATGCCGAGGAATTATTCAAAGTTACAAATTAGATTTATGAATTATTCATTTGATTGATAATTTAAAAAATTAAAAAGAAAAATGCAAATGTACATGTACATGGTTTAAGAATAAACAATATTATATATTGAAAGATAAACCATAATTTACTGACTTTTTCCAGTTAAGTTTTGACTTATAATCGTCTGTCAATATGTCAATTGAATTCTTAAAATTTATTTTACAATTTTAATAAAAAAAGAGTAGTAAAAACTCAATATTAAAATAGCACATAAAACACAAAAAAAGAAAAGAAAACAATATTCATAAAATTTGTATTTTTTCTATTAAAATTAATAGATATTACAATTATTGTATAATTAACAATTATGCTCAACATGATCAACATGGTAATATAACCAGTGTCATATGAACGAATGTCAGACATAATCCCCTTCGGACAAAATCCCCTTCGCCTACCCGGACAAAATCCCCTTCATGGGTGGACATAATCCCCTTCATTTTTTTTGCAAGGCCAGACAAAATCCCCTTCACTACCCGGACAAAATCCCCTTGTTTCATAGGTTTCTAATGTATTATTATGTTCCATAAAAAATGATGAATAATGTATTATTATACTCCCTAAAAAATTGATGAATAATGAACTTTTGTTTTTTTATTTATCATTATGTATCAATAGATAACCTTTATTTAGTTCAGATGTTTTCATTAAAATTAAGGTAAATTATCAACTGCATTACACATTTTTGATTAGGCAATTTCTTAAATTGTTTTAAATTGATTAGTATGAAAAACATTTTTATTAGCCAATAATTGTTTCATTGATTGTATAAGTTGATTATTCTAATTTATATATACTATCCATTGTTACAATTTCTATTGATGAAAGAGTGATAATTTAATCAAACCAAGATCACTGCAATACTTGATTGATTGTTATGAATGCTTTAATAAAGCAATTTTAATGTGATAAAAATGTGCTAATTGAATGTGGTTTTGCTGAAATATTTTCTACTCTTTATACATTTTATACATTATATTAAGATATTTACCACACAGCATAAATGCAGTATGTCGCACTAAAAGGGGATTTTGTCCTAGGTAGCAATTTTATGAAGGGGATTTTGTCCACTTCAAAATTTCACACATGAAGGGGATTATGTCCACCCATGGAGGGGATTATGTCCAGATATACAAAAATACATGAAGGGGATTTTGTCCGAAGGGGATTATGTCCGTACACCCATATGAACAGATACCTTAAGAGGGGGTCTTCGCTAATAGCGATAACATAATAAGGGACAATTACAAACGTGTTGTACGTGTTGGTCATGCGTTACACATATGGATTATAATTGATTGTATACATGTATATTCGTTGCTATTAATAACCATGATCATAAAGTAATAACAAGTAATATTCTAATCTCTAGCATGCCAATCAAAGTTCATAATGAACAATGTTTTTCGTCCGCTCATTCAGAAGTGATCTACATTTCTGGTAGTTTATAAGAATATATTGTCATCATATGTCTACTAGTTCATCTTCACTTGCTGCATTTCTTGCTTGGACGCCCTTTGATGCTTTGCATCAATGCTTTTCTTGTTTCAGTTTATAGTGATACAAGATCTATAACTATAGACTATTTTGCCTTTTAATGTATAATTTACTACATATACAGCATTTTGTACCACAATTTCAAATTTAGATTTTCTATCTTTCCGACACCGAAAGAAGAAAATGACATATCAGATCTGACTGTATAGATAAGATATAATGTTTTGGAATATTTTATCATTTAACATATATAACGTACATTGTAGAAAACAATTTTCTAGCTATTTCAATATCAGAATAAAAATTTATTGAATGTACAAATTGTCGTATCCAATAGGTTAATTCACCTCATTTTCTATCCAACACGAAAAGAAGAAAATGGGGTATCAGATCTTATAATATGAATAAGATCTGACAAAACCAAACACTTTTTCATTAAATAATAATGCTGGACATTGTAGAACAATGGTCTCTTTTGTAAATATGTCCCCATCAATAAAATTATGGGCTCATAAAATAAGGTATTCGCGAAGAAATTTTTCATATTTTCTTCTATGGTATTTTCCAACAACCAATGAAATTGAAGTATTCTCTAATTAACAGAAATACAACAATATGATTGGTCACAATTATCGTGTACAGTAAAAGGTCTATTCTCTTCTATTTTCGTAAATCTAAAATACTTTTCGTCTCGTTTAACATCATTATATGTGGTGGTTGGTCCACTATCCGATTCTGATAAAGGTTTGAGTGATTTATCAGTGCGTGGTCCGCGAGCTCACATTTTCTCCAGCAAAAAGGTGAATGTATTAAAATATAATCAATGCAGTAAAATGAAACTTTATAAGATAAATACTAGGTAGTCTAACTAGACAAAACTTTTTTGATGTATTAGGTTAAGACGCGAACATATAAACAATACGCGAGAGGTAGTTGCCTAAGCTATATACTACAGTATGAAATACTGTATTGTTATGGATAGACATGTAAACAATTTGACAGTGTGACGAGATTTTACCTTTCCTTTACTTGAATTCTGCTCTGTCATTTCCGTGATTTGTGTGGTTGTTTATCAACTATATATATAACAGTAAACAGTATAAATATTCAATGATTCGAGTTAAAGAACCATTGAAATATCGTTCAGAACTATGTGAACATGATCCGGGTCGCGAAATAACCTGACAATTGAGCGTAGATACTCAACTGACCAAAGAATAACAATAATAACGATCAGATATGTAGAAATATACCTGAACTATTATTCCATTACAATAGATGCAGAAAGTATACACTAAAAGTGTCACTATAACACATTGAAGTGTTTTATTTACATTTTCGCGCTGACTGATTCAGCGGAAATAAGTTCCATATCCGGCCAAATTCCGAGAAAGTACTGTAATGCAACGAAACTACCATAATCATATTTTGGAAAAAGAGTGACTATTATATAAAAATCTGCCGATATTTTATGTCTTTATTATTCTATAAGAGAATAATAACATTTTAGCGGATCCTTGGCGAATCTATTTTGTCTGACGGCGTATGAGCCATGAGTGTGCTACGTTTAGCTGAACGCTGTGATTGGTTAACTAATTCCGTTGTCGAATCTTTTTGGATTAAAGTACTTTTGAATGTCTTAGCGGCGGGCAAATTTCATTTCGGAATTAACACGCCAAAGTCTAAAAATAAA